>NC_068366.1:76830213-76922471 GCF_020536995.1 Dreissena polymorpha | reverse complement strand
TTTTTTTCTAACTCTTGTCATTTTGCATGTAAAACTATACAGTATATTGACCGCTCGTGACCGAAACACACAGTTAAAACACGTGTTTCTTTCTAACTCTTGTCATTTTTCTTGTGAATTAAATTAAGGTTTATTGACTGCTTGCACCGTGAAACACTATTAAAGCAATTTTTTCCAACTCTTGTCATTTTGGACTCAGATGTTCAATGCAACAGACAGGTTTTTTTTCTAACTCGTGTCATTTTGCATGTAAATATATAACGTATATTAACCGCTCGTGACCTAACACACAGTTAAAGCACGTGGTTTCTTTCTTACTTTGTCATTTTTCTTGTGAATAATTTAGGTTTGTTGACTGCTTGCACCGTGAAACACTATTAAAGCAATTTTTTTCTAACTCTTGTCATTTTTGGACTCAGATGTTCAATGAAACGACAGGATTTTTTCTAACTCTTGTCATTTTGCGTTGTAAAAACATAAAGTATTTTGACCGCTCGTGACCGAAAAAACACAATTAAAGCACGTGTTTCTATCTAACTCTTGTCATTTTTTCTTGTGAATAAATGAAGGTTTATTGACTGCTTGCACCGTGAAACACTATTAAAGCAATTTTTTCTAACTCTTGTCATTTTGGACTCACGTGAAACACTATTAAAGCAATTTTTTCTAACTCTTGTCATTTTTGGACTCAGACGTTCAATGCAAAAGACAGGGTTTTTTTCTAACTCTTGTCATTTTGCATGTAAATATATAAAGTATATTAACCGCTCGTGACCTAACACACAGTTAACGCACGTGTTTCTTTCTAACTCTTGTCATTTTTCATGTGAATAAATTTAGGTTTGTTGACTGCTTGCACCGTGAAACACTATTAAAGCAATTTTTTCTTACTCTTGTCATTTTTGGACTCAGATGTTCAATGAAAACGACAGGTTTTTTTTTCTAACTCGTGTCATTTTGCATGTAAATATATAAAGTATATTGACCGCTCGTGACCTAAAACACAGTTAAAGCACGTGTTTCTTTCTAACTCTTGTCATTTTTCTTGTGAATAAATTTAGGTTTGTTGACTGCTTGAACCGTGAAACACTATTAAAGCAATTTTTTTAACTCTTGTCATTTTTGGATTCATATGTTCAATGAAAACGACAGGACTTTTTCTAACTCTTGTCATTTTGCGTGTAAATATATAAAGTATATTGACCGCTCGTGACCGAAAACACAGTTAAAGCACGTGTTTCTATCTAACTCTTGTCATTTTTCTTGTGAATAAATTAAGGTTTATTGACTGCTTGCACCGTGAAACACTATTAAAGCTATTTTTTTCTAACTCTTGTCATTTTTGGACTCAGATGTTCAATGCAAACGACTTTGCGACATCCTTTGCGACAATGCTCCTAACTCTTGTCATTTTGTATGAGCGAGTGTCTAACTCTTTACAAATAAGGCTAACCAAGAGTTAGACACTCGCTCATACAAAATGACAAGAGTTAGGAGCATTGTCGCAAAGGATGTCGCAAAGTCGTTTGCATTGAACATCTGAGTCCAAAAATGACAAGAGTTAGAAAAAAATAGCTTTAATAGTGTTTCACGGTGCAAGCAGTCAATAAACCTTAATTTATTCACAAGAAAAATGACAAGAGTTAGATAGAAACACGTGCTTTAACTGTGTTTTCGGTCACGAGCGGTCAATATACTTTATATATTTACACGCAAAATGACAAGAGTTAGAAAAAGTCCTGTCGTTTTCATTGAACATATGAATCCAAAAATGACAAGAGTTAAAAAAATTGCTTTAATAGTGTTTCACGGTTCAAGCAGTCAACAAACCTAAATTTATTCACAAGAAAAATGACAAGAGTTAGAAAGAAACACGTGCTTTAACTGTGTTTTAGGTCACGAGCGGTCAATATACTTTATATATTTACATGCAAAATGACACGAGTTAGAAAAAAAACCTGTCGTTTTCATTGAACATCTGAGTCCAAAAATGACAAGAGTAAGAAAAAATTGCTTTAATAGTGTTTCACGGTGCAAGCAGTCAACAAACCTAAATTTATTCACATGAAAAATGACAAGAGTTAGAAAGAAACACGTGCGTTAACTGTGTGTTAGGTCACGAGCGGTTAATATACTTTATATATTTACATGCAAAATGACAAGAGTTAGAAAAAAACCCTGTCTTTTGCATTGAACGTCTGAGTCCAAAAATGACAAGAGTTAGAAAAAATTGCTTTAATAGTGTTTCACGTGAGTCCAAAATGACAAGAGTTAGAAAAAATTGCTTTAATAGTGTTTCACGGTGCAAGCAGTCAATAAACCTTCATTTATTCACAAGAAAAAATGACAAGAGTTAGATAGAAACACGTGCTTTAATTGTGTTTTTTCGGTCACGAGCGGTCAAAATACTTTATGTATTTACACGCAAAATGACAAGAGTTAGAAAAAATCCTGTCGTTTTCATTGAACATCTGAGTCCAAAAATGACAAGAGTTAGAAAAAATTGCTTTAATAGTGTTTCACGGTGCAAGCAGTCAACAAACCTAAATTTATTCACAAGAAAAATGACAAAAGTAAGAAAGAAACACGTGCTTTAACTGTGTGTTAGGTCACGAGCGGTTAATATACTTTATATATTTACATGCAAAATGACACGAGTTAGAAAAAAAACCTGTCTTTTGCATTGAACATCTGAGTCCAAAAATGACAAGAGTTGGAAAAAATTGCTTTAATAGTGTTTCACGGTGCAAGCAGTCAATAAACCTTAATTTATTCACAAGAAAAATGACAAGAGTTAGAAAGAAACACGTGTTTTAACTGTGTTTTCGGTCACGAGCGGTCAATATACTGTATATTTTTACATGCAAAATGACAAGAGTTAGAAAAAAACCTGTCGTTTGCATTGAACATCTGAGTCCAAAAATGACAAGAGTTAGAAAAAATTGCTTTAATAGTGTTTCACGTGAGTCCAAAAATGACAAGAGTTAGAAAAAATCCTGTCGTTTTCATTGAACATCTGAGTCCAAAAATGACAAGAGTTAGAAAAAATTGCTTTAATAGTGTTTCACGGTGCAAGCAGTCAACAAACCTAAATTTATTCACAAGAAAAATGACAAAAGTAAGAAAGAAACACGTGCTTTAACTGTGTGTTAGGTCACGAGCGGTTAATATACTTTATATATTTACATGCAAAATGACACGAGTTAGAAAAAAAAACCTGTCTTTTGCATTGAACATCTGAGTCCAAAAATGACAAGAGTTGGAAAAAATTGCTTTAATAGTGTTTCACGGTGCAAGCAGTCAATAAACCTTAATTTATTCACAAGAAAAATGACAAGAGTTAGAAAGAAACACGTGTTTTAACTGTGTTTTCGGTCACGAGCGGTCAATATACTGTATATTTTTACATGCAAAATGACAAGAGTTAGAAAAAAACCTGTCGTTTGCATTGAACATCTGAGTCCAAAAATGACAAGAGTTAGAAAAAATTGCTTTAATAGTGTTTCACGTGAGTCCAAAAATGACAAGAGTTAGAAAAAATTGCTTTAATAGTGTTTCACGGTGCAAGCAGTCAATAAACCTAAATTTATTCACGAGAAAAATGACAAGAGTAAGATAGAAACACGTGCTTTAACTGTGTTTTCGGTCACGAGCGGTCAATATACTTTATATATTTACACGCAAAATGACAAGAGTTAGAAATATCCTGTCGTTTTCATTGAACATCTTAGTCCAAAAATGACAAGAGTTAGAAAAAATTGCTTTAATAGTGTTTCACGGTGCAAGCAGTCAATAAACCTTAATTTATTCACAAGAAAAATGACAAGAGTTAGAAAGAAACACGTGCTTTAACTGTGTTTTCGGTCACGAGCGGTCAATAGACTTTATATATTTACATTCAAAATGACAAGAGTTAGAAAAAAACCTGTCGTTTGCATTGAACATCTGAGTCCAAAAATGACAAGAGTAAGAAAAAATTGCTTTAATAGTGTTTCACGATGCAAGCAGTCAATAAACCTAAATTTATTCACAAGAAAAAGGACAAGAGTTAGATAGAATCACGTGCTTTAACTTCGTTTTAGGTCACGAGCGGTCAATATACTTTATATATTTACATGCAAAATGACAAGAGTTAGAAAAAAAAACTGTCGTTTGCATTGAACATCTGAGTCCAAAAATGACAAGAGTTAGAAAAAAGTGCTTCAATAGTGTTTCACGAGGCCAGCAGTCAATTTACTTCATTTTTTCATATGCAAAATGACAAGAGCTAGAAAAACGCAAACTTTAATTGTGTTTCACGAGGCCAGCAGTAAATATACGTCATTTATTCGAATGAAAAAAATGACAAGAATTAGGAGAAACATATCGTTAAATTGTGTTTCACGAGGCCAGCAGTCAATTTACTCAATTTATTCAAATGCAAAATGGCAAGACATAGAAAAACACAAGCCTTAATTGTGTATCACGAGGCCAGCAGTAAATATACGTCATTTATTCACCTGCACAATGACAAAAAAAAATTAAAAGCAATTCTTTAATTTTGTTTCACGGTGCCAGCAGTCAATAATACTTAATTTATTCATATGCAAAATAACAAGAGTTAAGAAGAAACTTATCGTTTAATTGTGTTTTATGTCGCGAGCAGTAAATATACTTAATTTATTTACATGCAAAATGACATTAGCCAGAAAAAGCACATGCCGGTACGCGGTGACCCCAGCTTTATTTGATTATGTTTGCATGTTGTTATGTATTGTGTAATTCTGTTTTTTGTATCGTGCAGTGCGGTTTTGGCCATTGATCACTTGACCACATGCTAGTGTATAATGAGAGAGCAATACTGCAATAGTTTCAATGATATACAATATAATTGAAGGTCGCGGTGGTGTAATGGATTTGTTGTCCGCCTAGCGATCGGGAGTTCGTGGGTTCGATCCCTACTCGGGGAGCGTTCTCATTATCTCCTCGATAGATACCAAGTTCTGGTTCTTCCCAGGAAACGGACTCGTGAGTGTCTAATTAAGCCTTAGGATTTTGATGTAATCGAGCAAAATTAAATAGGCTTAAACTAGTTCTAACATTAACTTATGTAATTGATATCATTTGGCAAATGTATGAAGCCGTTTTACGATGGAAGTAATTAGTAACTTCAAGTCTCGGTTATTTCGATAAAACAAAAAACTACTTGTTGGTTGTTAATTTTTTAAGTACACTAGCATTTCATAGTTAGAATGTATATTCGTTTGACATGTATTTTGTTTAAATGTCTTTCTTTCATATTGTTAATTTTATAGATCACCACGTAAATAATTATGTAGAATTTATTATAACGCTGCTTTTCATCGATAATTGCAAGCCCTTCATACCTTTTAAACTGCAAATATAATTCAAAAGATGCGTGAAATAGCGACACAACGCTTGCATTTGCATCTTGAGGTCCAGGGTTCGAACTCGAGTGAAGGCACATTTTTTTTGTAAATTTGTATCGTTTTCATTGTAATAACAATGATTACAACCGATTGGAAATAGTACAGTTTTGCTACATTTAATAACATCTAATTCAGATATGTAATCCTGTCAAGAAGTTTCTTATTAAAAAACAAATAAGATAAATGAAAAAAGTGCTTGTTAAGTGCATACAAATCGTGTTATTATTATACGCCAGCAGAAGACAAATGGAAGAGACGTGCATAATGGCATCATGTTTTCCGGTTGGGCTTTTGTGCGGCCTTCGAGTTACTTTTCAATGACATAAGTCGAACACTATCAGAAAGGACGAGCAGAGTTCAATACCTTTTGATAATAATAATTACATGATTATTGCGCTTGTTAATTGTTTAATAATTAAGAGACTTAACTGCTTTTGACACATTAACGAAATGACTAACACATTTCCCTCCAAATTTAACTAATACAGCAGAATAAGCAAAGCTCTACGAGAAAAGTTGTTTCTTTAGGGGTGGTGGAGGAGGGGTGGGCTTCAAGGTATTTGAAGCCATTTTCTTGCGTATTGTATTTATATCACGGCGGTACGTTAACTTATTTACATTTTCCTGGTTCAGGTGGTAAATGTAAAGACTAGTTACCACAAAAGTTATGTGGACGGTTCAGAAATCTAACCACATCATCCTTGTGTTTGTAGTCTAACGATCTTCCAACGGAGCTAACCGACACGTATTTTGATATCGTTAATGATGCCTCTCTGTGTAAAATATATCCACTTAACAAAAAGCTTGTCTGAACTTATCACACACAGACACAATGATTTTATTTCCACTGTTATGTTAAGAGTTTTATCGAGATGAACGGATTACCTTTTGGATTGTAAATTAATAATTGATATGACAGTTGACTAAGTAAAATACATTCAAATACCCGACGAAAAAATAAGTTAACATGATTCATAATGTGTACTGATTTACGTCAGCAAAACACGCGTTGTTCAGGTATTGCCGACGGTAAAAAGTTATGAGGTATCAATACTGTAACGATCATATCTAACTATTAGAGTAAGTTAGATATTTGAAAGCGTTGAAGTCTCAATAAATGCAACATACGACATCTTTTGGTACTGTGATGTCAATGACAATACAAATTGTTTAATAGCACAAATGCAACAATATTATATTCGTTCAATTAGAATATCTTGTTCAAATCTTACTGCTCAGGAGTAAGTTATCGTAAGACAGGTATATGCCTCCATACTGTTTTTGGTCAAAATGCAAGTATGTATTATAAACTTTAAATATATATATATACATGTATTATATTTTAAAACAGTCGACTGAAATCATCTACTAAGTATCGCGCGCTGCATTAAAACTATTGTTAAATATATTATGCCCGATATTGCAAACTGGTTAATAGGCACTTCTCAACGGAGTGGTTTACGCCTGAGACTACCTTTAATTCCTATTCTTAACGTGTATATCGATCCGATTCGGTATAAATACTAAAGTAGGTCACAATCGTGCGACAAAGCATATCACGTGGTACTCATGCAAGTGTGTAAACGCTCGATATAATGAGCGCATTCGGCATACATACCCGTGTAAAATCGTTTTGCTTACCCTATGTAACCCGAGTAACTCGGGTAACGGATTTAGTCCGAACGCTTATGGCTGACAAAACACGAAGAAAGAAAGGTTTAATAACGTTAGCAATTAAAAAACTCATGGACGCTAACCGCACCAGATCATTGTTCATTCTCATGACTCAAAATGACTTTGTAACTACAAGACTTTTACGGCGCGACAGTGTACCTCGCATAAGATTGTATGCAGAATCGATAGTGCCAAGATACAGTTTGAGCGACTTCAAAAGTCACTTTCGCCTAGAAAGAAGCTCATTTGAAATCATATGTGGTGTCATTGGCAGTCATTTGAAACGACGCAAAGGAAACATACCACTGGCTTTGGAGAAACAACTGTTGATTTTCCTATGGTTTATGGGTACTTATTTTTACTAAATCTTCATAGATTAAAACAGTACTACTTTGCCTATATGTATATACAGTAAACATGTAGATCTATTAGAGCTATAGTTATACTGCATTTCATGAACAAACGAACAGACTCATCTGATTGGTGAAAAACATACCTCTTTATGACTTTTGGCGTCATGATTTCTGCAAGTGTAATCATATACTTACTACCGCGCAGTAATATGTATTGCACAAATTACTTCATACAATATTTTGTGCATGTGTTTCATAGTATCACTCATTGATTGTTGGAAAAGTGTATCAGAAAATTTAGTCATGGCACCCAGGGACCTATACGTATAGGTCCCTGTGGCACCGTTTCTAAACACTGTCAAAATATTGAATAAGCTTTATTTATATCCATTTTTTTATTTTCAGGAACACACGACAGTTTTCGGTCACTGGCAGACAGATTTGGGATATCAACATCTACCGCACACATTTGCTGTTGGAAAATTGCACGTATAATAAGTATGCATCTAGTGAGACTATTTATAAAGTGGCCAAGGAATGAAGCACTTGACTCTGTAACTCAGTGATTTTCGGAAAAGAGCAAGCTTCCAGGCATTGTTGGCGCGATAGATGCGTCTCATGTACGCATAACGGCTCCTCAGATACATCAAGAATCCTATTACAACAGGAAAAAAATTCACTCAGTTATTCTCCAGGCTGTTAGTGATCATCGTCTTTTGTTTCTTGATATATTTGTTGGCTGGCCTGGCAGCAGTCACGATGCACGAGTTTTCAAAAACTCACCACTCTTTTTAGATAGTGCTGAAAAGGTTATAGCCAAGAACAAGTATATACTTGGAGATGCTGCATATCCACTACTACCTTGGCTGATGACACCATTCAAAGATTACGGAACTCTGTCAAGGGAAAAGCAAAATTATAACAAGCAGCACAGCAGAGCAAGACAGGTTGTAGAACGTGCTTTCGGCCAACTGAAGGGGAGGTTTAGACGATTAACATTCTTTTATGTACACAAAATTGAGTTTTTAACTTACTGTATAGTAGCTGCGTGTGTTCTCCATAATATCTGTCTTATAAATGACGATGAAATCACTGATTTTTGTGCAGAACCTGATATTAATGTGTATGATGAACTAAATGAAAACAGAGAGAGTGGAATCCAATTTAGAGATGAACTTGTACGACATCTGTCTCAGTGAAAGTTTAACATTGTACTTTATTTGTACTGTTGCATGTTGGAAATGATTTTATTATCAGATGCATTGCTTTGAGCTTATGTCATAATAAGTTCAGATTGAGATGCAAATTAAGGTACCAGTTGGTTTTACCTTACATTTCACTATATGTCCTAATTTACAGCAATACACCTGGTTACAGTTATGTTGTATTTGCATGTATGTTCATGTGTCATATTCTAACGTTATCGTCACATATAAAGCATAGTATTTACTGATGTTCTTAATTTATGTTTGATAGATTTCCTTCTTGAATACATCTTTTCCAGGAAACATAGTAATATTATACTCAAATTTCATATGTAAGAATTACGTTTTAATATATAGTCTTAATATACGCCTAATGTAAGTTTTCAACTGATAAGTTAACATTCCAGTGGTCGGATAACTAACCAGCATTCCTGGAGTTCAATGAGTACTGACATTTTTTTTCTAAAATTTCTTAGGTGGAAGTTTAATATCCATTAAGACACTGACCTTGATTAAACAACCACAGATAAATTTTGCCTGCCACCCTGTGGTTCAAACCAGCAACGACTGGAATGACAGTCTGATGTCTTACCAACTGAGCTATCTAGGCAAGCTTGGAACAGACATGTATTAAGACACTACTAATTTTCGCTGCCGGAACATATGATTCTGGGAACCTTCAATCCACAACACAAAGAATGTTGATTGAGTTGAAACATAATTTATTAACAAATTATAGAAATTTAAAATAAATTATCATAGTAACAATGTACTCCTTGTACTCTTAGGGAATTGACTAGATTAAACAAAACTAGGAATAAGTCCACAGGACATTAAATTAATGCCACCCCCCCCCCCCCCCATCTTTCACCTGCTTGTCTTTTTCCCCATTTCTGTTATAAAAACACATAAGGTTGAAGTTTAAACCTACGGGAATGAACAATTTTGACAAACACATTTAACAAGAAACCTTCGGGGACTGGTGATGCTCCCCAAAGTTTTTTTTTGTCACAATATTGCACTATATATTCAGATAAAAGGAAACATCTTGAGGGGCATAACTTTAGACAAAATAATACGATGGATGGTTTAGCAACTTAAAAATTTCAAAGGGCCATAACTCTCTAAACAAATCATCTAACCAGAACCCACAAATAACATGCGCATCTCCTCAAGGTAGTTAAGCTTCCCATAAAGCTTCATTGTATTCCAGTCAGTAGTTGGGGAGAAATAGCCAGGACAAGAATTGCACTATATGTACAGTTTATAGAAAATTTCAAAGGGCCATAACTCTGTGAAAAATCATCCGACCAGAACCCGCTGAAAATATGCACATCTCCTCTTGGTAGTGAAGCTTCCCATAAAGTTTCATTGAATTCCGGTCATCAGTTGCTGAGAAATAGCCCGGACAAGAATTGCACTATATGTACAGTTAATGGAAAATTTCAAAGGGCCATAACTCTGTGAAAAATCATCCGACCAGAACCCACTGATAATGTGCACATCTCCTCTTGGTAGTGAAGCTTCCCATAAAGTTTTATTGAAATCCGTTATTAGTTGCTGAGAAATAGCCCGGACAAAAATTGTGCACGGACGCACGGACAGACGAAGCGGCGACTATATGATCCCCCCAAAAAAATTTGGGGGGAGCATAAAAATGAAATAAAATACAAAAATTGTCAAACAAATGGCTGGTGAAAAGCAATAGTGAAGTAAACCACATTTTCACAAAAATGAGTTATTGATTTCTTACAGAATTCAAAATTGGAAAATTATGATTAATTTTTAAGAATCTAGGTGTTAAAATTTTGAAATTGTAAATTAGGATTTCATTGAATAGATATAGAAAAATAGGTATACTGCATTTGAGCCATATTTCAGCCCCAAAATGAAGGTAGGAAAATTCCTTTAGTTTCATTGTATGTCAAAGGCACCCAAAAATTCAATAATTTTGAGTATACTTTTCTGTAAAATATTTAGGGAAATTATATTTATGCAATCTGTTTTAGTACACTACTAGATTGTGCAATTCTACATGAAAGTAATTTTTAATTAATTAGCCTCAATCAATGTTCCATCATTTAATACCCTTAGTCATAATTTTACACGTAATCATACTGTGAGGGCATTATGACAATATATCACTATGTCAAATATTATGCATGTAATGCTTTCTTGTTAAAATTGTGATAAGTTTGGAAATAAATTTATACAGCATAGAATTATAGTTTATATACAACAGCTCCCGCGGGAACCAATGCTTGTCTGTTAATCAGAGTCAAAGGAGTCAAGGTTGAAATCAGAGGTCAAGGTAAAAAATTCAGCTCTGGATAGGCATTGTTGCAAGAAGAAAAATATTTGTGAATTTGTTGAACATATGCAAATAACAAAGAAGTAATGACTCACATCAAAGTTTTTGCACGACGACTACGCTAATAACCCTTTGTATTGAGAAACATTTGCAATGTGGGTTGGTTGACTATGACATATTTATCTACGAATTAGAAATAAAA
Source organism: Dreissena polymorpha (assembly GCF_020536995.1). Lineage (NCBI taxonomy): Eukaryota > Metazoa > Mollusca > Bivalvia > Myida > Dreissenidae > Dreissena > Dreissena polymorpha. Next base: position 76,911,297 of record NC_068366.1, on the reverse strand, counting down.
GAATGTCATAAAGAACTATCCCAGGAATTTATGTTTTTATTAAAAAAACAAGAGATGTGTTTGTCAGAAACACAATGCCCCCTAATGCACCGCTTTTGTTTTTGACCTTTGACCTTGAAGGATGACCTTGCCCTATCACCACTCAAAATGTGCGGCTCCATGAGATACACATGCATGCCAAATATCAAGTTGCTATGTTCAATATTTCAAAAGTTATTGCAAAACTTTACTATATTAGAGTTTTAAATTTTTGACCTTTGACCTTGAAGGATGACCTTGACCTTTCACCACTCAAAATGTGCAGCTACATGAGATACACATGCATGCCAAATATCAAGTTGCTATGTTCAATATTTCAAAAGTTATTGCAAAACTTTACTGTAAGGTTAGTTTTGGGACAGAATGACAGACAGACAGGCCAAAAACAATATACCCCCGATCTATCGATCCGGGGACATAAAGAAATTAAACTAATAAACATTCGTCTATGAAAGCCTACAATTGACTATTAACAAAATTACGATATATGACACCAATGTTTAATAAGTTGAAGGCACACTTAAACACTTCGATTCCATTTTTCTAAAAATGACGATCGTGTGAGTTAGTTCACTATAATGCTTTTAACCCTCAAAATAGCCTTACTAGCATGAAAAAACATAGTAATTAAAATTAACTCTTCAAATTAAAATTAATCAACAAAATTAAACAGTTTTTCTAATTCTTTAAAACAATACATCTTTAGTTCAGATAAGTTTACAACTTATCAATAAGTTTTTTTCATCAGCTCATTTTGCTCATTATTCATTTTCTTAAGTGCAGAGAGCAACCTCTGATCTCTTTCTTCCATCAATTCCTTCAACTCATTTATCATGCTTCTCCTGCAATAACGCTTGGGTTCAGACACTGGTGTAGAACTACTAGAAGCAGTTACACTCTCATCATATTTAAATGAGCATTTACCACTTCCTGACTTTTTGCTTTTATCAAGATATGCTTTGTATGATCGTTTCATATATTTGTACCTGTCTATGCACTGAGTTACAGTGACATTGAAACCATGTCTTATGAGAACATCTGCAATGCAAGATCACACCTTATTTTTGTTTTTTGCAGTTTTCAGTTTTTCCATGTTCTCTGCAGTCGTGTCAAGTAGTAGTTTAGTCTCGGCCTCATTCCATTCATGACGTTCTCCATTGTTGGAATCTAAAACAGTAAATTAACTTTATTTGTGGGATATAATAAACAAGAGACGTGTTTGTCAGAAACACTATGCCCCCTTCTGCGCCGCTTTGATGCCATATATTTGACCTTTGACCTTGACAGATAACCTTGACCTTTCACCACTCAAAATGTGCAGCTCCATGAGATACACATGCATGCCAAGAATCAAATTGCTATCTGAAGCGACATAGAAGTTATGAGCATTTTTGGAAACCTAAACGCGAAACCTAAACGCATAGTGTGACGGCAAGACAGACAGACAGACGATCGGTCCAATCACTATATGCCCTCCTTCGGGGGCATAAAAACAACTATTTAATCAATTGTTTTTCACAATCAAATTACATGTACTGAAGTAATTATGTTTATTATTATAAGTTTATTATTTAAGTGATTAATTAAGTTTACATGTATTAAGGTCAAATTTTTAAAGGATTTTGATGTATTGGCATCACAAGAAAATCAAGGACACAAGACACTGTCAATGTTCTTCTCAAAATGTGAAAAGGGTACAGAAAAGACAAATTATTCTAGAATCTTAGAAACCAAAGTCATACTTGGTGCATAATGATAGAAGCAATCCAAACGATTCGGGTTTCGTGAGTTAGAATCAACCAGACCACTTAACCTGGTTTATGAAAATGTTTCTAAAGTTATTCAAACCCTGCTGATGAATATGTAGAGAGGTTGTCAGCATTTAGCACTAGTGTTCCACTCAAATGGTAGGTTAATTTATACAGGATTTATTTGAATTTGTATGGAAGGAGGCTTGAAGCTTATAGATACAATCTGGAATATGTTCCTTGAACCAACAAGTACTAAGCAAGCATTAAGTTTCTTGCTCATCAAAATACGGCTGCCCAATGACAGGAACACCTCCAATAACAAGTATGATGCACTAACATTTCTGCCATTGGTGTTTGTTAGTCAGCCCGTTAACAATTTGCATGCTGGGAAATTTGTCGTCTGCTAAAATGCTGTCTGCTAAATTTCTAAAATTAGCATTTTGTTCGATTTTTTTTCAAAGAATACTATCAGAATAGCAAACAGTTTGGATCCTGATGAGACGCCACGTTTTGTGGCGTCTCATCTGGATCCAAACTGTTTGCAAAGGCCTTCAAAATCAGGTTCCAGCGCTCAAAGGGTTAAAAGCCAGCTTGCATTAGGTCAAATAACTGGCTCCATATACCCATAAAACAATAATGTGGTTACCTGTATATAAACAAAATGATTATGAAAAATTATACCTTGGGCACTTGATGTTTGCTTTGTTTCTTTGTCAACTGAAGGTGGATCAACAGAATCTGAAATCCATGGATACAATTTGGTGTTTGAAGTTTAATCACTGTCGCTTTTGTGAAAATAGACAAATGCCAAGTTTACAAAGATGTTAACCAAATGCTTAAGTTCTCAAGAATATGCATTTTGAAAAAAACATATGATGGCAAATACATTAACAAGTAAGTGTGTGAAGTTTCATCACTGTAGGTTTTGTAGAAATAGACTAATAGCCAACTTGCCAAAAAAGGTTAAGCATTTTGTGACGGACAGCATGCCGGAATGGGATAAAGGGCCATTTCCATTGTTATTTTCTTTTAATACAGGGCCATTGTCCCCCTATTCTGTTGTTACGGAATAAAGTCTATTGTTATCTTATGTTCTGTTTACAGTTAGATGGCTCCCAAACCCTTACCGGTAGCCCGGAAGGACGGTGCTAACACTAAATGCTTGGGGCATAAAAACAATGTTGGTCAAATCATTGCAAAGTTCACAGCCATGAGTCAGGAAAAACACAAACTAGTTCATCAATCATTATGCAACCATTTCTGGCATTAAAATGAGAGCCAGGTTTCACACACTAACTTATGTTCTAAACTGCTTTCAACAGAAACATAGCAAATTGAAATACATGTACATGCATTTTCTCAAAATGTGTTTAATAAAAATATTTATTTTATAAAATGTCAGTGAACTTACTTTTTCCGGTGGAACTTTCCTGTGGCAACTGCACAACAGATCCTTCAGCCCCTGCTGAATTTAAAACAACATTTCTCTGATAAATACACACATCCTTAATATTTACATATACATGTACATATACATGTACATATGGCTGACTTTTGACACTTCTAAACTTTAAGTTTATTATTTTTGAAAATCTGGTAGTAACGTTAAGAATTTCACAAAACCTTATCTGGAGCTCTGATTTATTATTCTGCAAAGAAAAGATCAGGTGAAATTTAATGATTTCAATCACCACATCAATTTACTTGGTAACATAACTAATTAGTCAATATAAATTGCCGCCTAAGAGTCTTTTGATGATTTTTGCTTTGGCAGACTCTTGGCGTCAATAGTCCACTCTATCTTTTTAATAGCGAGAGTTTTCCTTCTTTGTCTATATTGATGCGCAAGGAATTTGGTGCGCAACATTCAAGCCCCGATATCAGACAGTTAATATCAACGGATTGCAATAATATTTACAAACCTGTGTAGATAATTCATTTCTCAATAATGTTCCGTAAGAATTATGTAATAACTCTTTCAATTTTGCACGCCTGACCAATTTAAATCAACACACTACTCACATTTTCAATTCCAATCGCTGTGCCCGCTGTATACGGCAGGTAGATTTTAATCGATAACGCAGCCTATTACACCGTTATGCCTTCTTCTGATTGGTTTATTTAAATATTTCATAACATGGCGAGAGGTCAGTGATTGTATTGCGATTTAAGCAGAAGTTGAACTGAAACAAATTATGCCTTTTAACTTCAAATCGACGCTATTTGAGGTAAAAATGGACTAATTAACTAAAACTTGATGAGTTGGTAATGTTATTTTGCAATTTTAAGCATATTGATATAATAGTATTGTATTTATTTTTCGTTATGGTTTTTGCAGACCGGAGTTTCAGCGTTCAGATTTATTCTGAACGCGAATTATTTCAGCTATCATTGTAGCTAAACTATCATTGCAGCAGACGTCAACAAAAAACAACTTCCGCTTTACCGCTTACGTCCACAAAAAGTCGAAAAAAATCGATGTCGTTAAAACTGATGTTGAACGACATCAATTTTAAATAGCTTCGTGAACTCGAACTTTGTCATCGATGTCACTTGACAACGATTTTCAATGTCATGCAAAATCGATTTTCGATGACAGTAAAAAGTTTTGTGAACACGGGGCCAGAGTTAACTGCCAGGGTAACAAGTAATGCATAAACAACAAATTACGGGTCGACATGGCTGTCTTTATGACTACCTAATTCGTGAGTAAAAAGTATTGCTCGCAGATTTATTTTGTATTTATTTTCATCAATTATCTTATTGTATATTTTGAATTTGTATATGGTGTCAAAATCAAAAGTTTTTATAGGGGATTTTCATCATGAAATTATATTCTTAGTGAGATATGTATTCCATATTTCAACAATAATTATTTAATATGATGGTGATTGCAAATTGTCTTTATATTCAGTTCTCATTACCATTTTCATCATACTTTCTATGCTTTCAGAACGTCCGGAAAGGGCCATGTTGTTGCTATTTTGTCTAAGTTATCTCTATGAAAATAATAGGATGATAAAAAGTGCACACAAATCTCGATCCGTGGCGTGTATTCATTTCAAACTTGCTATTAATTTTGAAAATTTGTTGCGTCTTAAATTATGCAATAGCGAACAACTTCAGTGCATTCAGCGCTTTGATCTCTCAATGTATCTACTAGTGAACAGCCAGTATAATATGATATTTTACCATTCAACAAGCATGACGATGACTAAAGGACGTACGCGGCAGTTTTAATGCAAATTTTGCTACGCCTAGAATTTGATAAGTTTTGGTATTTAGGTAGAACCATCTGTTGTGGATAGAAAAATAAAATAATATCATGGGTCACCGTTGTTGTTCAATTTTATTCGCACTTAAACAACGGGCATATTTAAGCACAAGAACAATTCACCAATAAGGTAATAACATATAAACTAGAGTAAATTAATGAGAAAAGTGTTGAAAACAACCTATATTTATCACAAAATATGTAATACTGATTTAATTAGACTGTAAATGAAAAAAGAAGAACATGAATCGATTGATTTATGTTTTTTATCAATTTTTAACATAAACAAAAAGAACAAAATTTCACATATGAAAATAAATAAAATTCATCAAAGTCATTTTTATTTTTAAATGCCTTCCTGCACCTAGATTTTTTCCAAATTTACCTAAATGTTAAATTAGTTATAACTTAAAACAAATATAAAAAGAAAACAATAGGTCACCGTTGTCGTTTGTTCACAAATGCAGTTTTACGGAAGGTATTAAAATGCAATTTAAGAACACAGTGAAAACCAAAAATGTAGATTTAAATGTAAATAAAAACACAAATTATGTGTAGCACGATGAATTCAAGAAGAATAATACAGTAAATAACTGAAAAAAAGATGTATAAAATATAATAGAGGGCCCGTCCAACAAACTTAGGCATGTATTGAAGCTTGTCATTAAATACTTAAAATGCTTTATATTGATAAATTTAAACATTTGAACCAAAAATCTCCAGCAAAAAAAACAACCAAGAAAACAATTTTAAAAAAAGGAAAAAAAGTAACACTCAACAGGGCTCGAACCACTGACCCCTGGATTCCTGGAATAAAAAGCCTCCCGCCTAGACCACTCGACCATCCACGCTCATGTTGAAAACGGATGTATTTATATAAGCAATCCTCGTAGTTTCCCAAAATATCGTTTCGCGTCGATACGACGCTTTATCTGTTGGACGGCTCCTTTAAAGGGGCATATCAAAGGTATTTAATTTTCATGGACAAAAACTGTCCATTTTTGTACCTTGCGTTCATTGTAAGCATGTTTTGTTGTTCTTTCGTTCTTACATTGTTTATATTCTTTTTTTATCCGAATATTCTAAATTTATTGCAATTATTTCGCAAACGATGTTCCAGTTAATAAATATTTGCGTGAAACTAAACTGCCGCGTACGTCCTTAAGCGCTGATTTACTCACACGTGTGACTAGCAAATGGCAGTGATATCGGTCGATGTTGTTTTAGTTTCAACCAGTATATTCAAGCTTTCGTTATCTACACATGTATATGCAACCTTGATAACCCTGTTCATTATTGGCATTTATGTAAAACAAATTAAAATTCTCTTGTATAACGAAATAGTATATCTTTTCATCACGTGGTCTGATTGTTCATAACGCAAATTTTGGACGCCGGTTCATTAAATGATAACATGGACTAAGCATTTGAACTTGACACAAGAGCGGACCTAGCACGTGCATACCGAACGTTACACTGGCAATGCTGCATACAATTATTTTATGCGCGCTTATAGAAATTTATTTAATAAAATCTGCAATATAATCAAAACAATCCATTATTGTGATGTGTATAAACAATGTCCGCGTCTTTGTCAGCATTATTATATTATTATATTGAATCAGTTTTATTACATCGTCATCTCAAACCTAAAACAGAAATAAGCAATTTGCCATTAAAAAGAGCCCGTTTACTGGTTTAAGAGAGAGAAGGGTGGTCAAGCGGAGAAAGATGCCATTTTTTCAATAAAGGTGCTCGTGTCCTTATTATTGCTGTTATTTCATTGCAATAAGTCAGCGTGCTGTATAATTCATGGCTACACGTCGTTTATTGACATTCGTAAGGTACAAGTATTTTTTGGTAAACATAAATCAAGGTCGAACGCGGGTTTGGAATACCATAAGTTGGCACAGTTGTGTTAGGTAATCATTATGATAAAGTGGAGTGGCTTTGTTACGTATGTTAAAATCTTTAAATGAATCATTTTATTGTTAAAAATATAATAATATGATGGTAATATACGTATGTTTAATTGAACCAGTGGTCTGAACATCCGTTAAATACCTAATGTCAAGCTCAGTTTGTAGATTAGAGAGAAGTGGGCATATAAATCTTCAACCCCTGTAGTAGGAAACCTTCGTCAAGCTGTGGTCACGTTCAGAGGCCCATATCGGCGCAGGTGCACTTCTCTAACCATTGCTACTTCTGCTTAGAGAAAATATTATTGACGAAGAACATTTTTTATTGTGAATCTATACATTGAATAGAATACTCTATAACTAAAGATATGTATATAAAACCAACATGATAGAGTCCTCAATTTCAGTTATTAAATTCATACCAATGGTAGTTTTCACGATATTTTCTTTCAATATCTTAAACATGTTTTTATAAACTACATAATTCAGTCGTAAAGTAAACTTTTCGTAAGATAACCGATACTAGAACTAGACCGAGTCTCGCACGCTGTGTACCCAGCTCCTAAGAGTTGTCGGTGTTTGAAGGCAGCTCTTGTACCTGGTGTCGCGATGATAACGTTATCACATTGTAGTTTAATCTATGTTGTACAAATGAATGTAGACCCAGCGATATATCGCATGTATTAATCAGAATTACTTAAACGAACCCCGTTTAAGAATGAGCTATTGTATTTCGTAAACTGTTTACGACATAATTAAACGTGTGTTTGTCTTTTTCTTTAAGTACCCGAACAATATCGTCTCTCAATCGATATATATACAATGTATAAATGTAAAACATAAACTTGTTGATCATCATGTTCCTATCGGTTGTATATCAAAATCTCAACTCATATGTGACTTTTTGTTTGTTTTTATCGATTATTGATGCACTATTATATTCATGAGTGACCCGTCATAATACCCATCTGTTCTATTGATCACACTTTTGGGCACTGACTTGCCTATTGGCAATTCAAAGCAAATATAGGATGATCACAACGAGTGATGGTTTTGGCCACTAAGTGTTCATTTGTATTAATATAATGTTCACTATAGCCATTCCCCTTTATTTCAATCGACATCCTTCAATACTCAATTTAATGTGTAATCTGAGTTTCATCTTGAAAACTGATAAAATAGGCCGAAACGTACAATCAGGTCTGTGCTGATTATATATTTATACTCCCCATAAGCAGTTCAGAGTCCATCACAGGTATCAGCTGGTCATCTTCGCCATTTTAACTGAAACGTTGTGTTGGAAATATTCCACTAAGGTAAATGTTTTCGAATTTATGTCAACCGTTTCTTCGTTCGGAAATGTTTATATGCACGTATTGACGTACACATGTTCCTTTATTAGACAAGACCACCCTGTTTTGAAATCAGCTCCCTTTGGGCGTATACTACAAGACAATCAGCAATATAATTTATGTAGCCGATGCAAACTTGTAGTACCTGCAATTTTAGGAAGGTGCATTTGTCCAAGTAATACAATGAAATAATACTGATTTTAAATTTGCTTTATATGAATAGTATAAAAGCTGATATTGTTGTTTACCTATATATTATGAATCCATGTGGTTTATAATTTAACGATTATAGCGAGTACAGTACAGTACACACAACGGTATGGTTTTGCTGTGTTTTGAATTTCATTCGTCTATCAGAAAGGAATTTTAATCACGAAGCATCGATATATGTTCTGCACTAAGTGATTCAAGGAGGATTCATAAGGTCCTAATTCCAAAATCGTTCGTTAAAAGCTTCATAATGATAGTAACCGTCGCCATTCTTACCTAAGGTACTTCATAATTCGTACAACAAGAAGATTGCCAAAGATGGTACTATACATAAAGTAATTTTCATATTCCCTTTTTTGCAGCCAGTTTCGACATAAATTGATACCACGGTGTGCCCACGCCTTAACCCTTTATTGCTGATCCAACCTGTAATATAGCGTCATAATGTGAGATTTAAAAAATAATAAAAAACGTCGAGAATTTTCTATTTATCATAGGAACAACTTCTTAACAATTATTGCTGAATACAGCAAACGATTAAAAGAGAACGAATATATTTTATAAAGTTTGGCGTGAAAATAACGACGGCATGAGCTATTGCACATGATATTTGAAAAAAGTCCATAACTGTTTTTATTGCTTTTTGTGAATAAAATGAACTGCACCTTGATATAATGTTAATCAAGTCTACCGGAAAAGAAGATTTTCTTGCTATTTTCGAGTAAAATTTCGTACATCGAAACATTGACTGATATGAACGCATAGTAACCTATCAGGAAAATTATATCATGAACCTTTGGATCAAGCCGATTTCACAGTAGATTTAAAAGAAAATAAATATGGACCATGCTCTGTGAAAAAGAGGTTTAATTCGTGTACGTAAAGTGTCGTCCCATATTAGCCTGTGCATTCCGCACAGGCTTATCAGGGACGGCACTTTCAGCCTAAACTGGATTTTTGCTCAGAAGAGACTTTCTGTAAACGGAAACAATCATAAAAGCGGAAAGTGTCGTCACTGATTAGCCTGTGTGGACTGCCTTTTCACAGATCGAGGCTGATATGGAATATTACGTAACTTTTTTCCGACGAATTGTATCGCGAGAGTTGATTTATGATAAAGTGGATTTCAATAAAACGGGCTTTCTAGTAAAGCATATTGCGTAAAATATTGGCCAAAAATATCAGATGGAGTCCGCAAACGCAAATCATGGAAATGCTTTTCTGCTAAACTGGATTTTATTATAGATGATACTTTTTTGACAAGAAAACTTTCATAACAGCGGAAAATGTGTTACATGATTAACTGGAGGCGATACTTTAAGCACATTCCTTCAGCCCGATTTTCCAAGAGATGCGCTCATATGATCTTTCACGGTAGCTCCATGAGGAAAGCTTGTGATTTTGTAATGATACAAGTTAAAGGGGCCTTTTCACAGATTTTGGCATTTTTTAAACTTATTCATTAAATGCTTTATATTGATAAATGTAAACATTGGATCGTAAAAGCTCCAGTAAAAAAATCAAGAAAAAAAATAAAAAAAGGAAAAGAACATTGCCCTGAGCAGGTTTCGAACCAGTGACCCCTGGTGTCCTGCCAGAGTCCTGAAGTAAAAACGCTTTAGCCTACTGAGCTATTCCGCCGAGTACACATTGTTGACGTATTTTATACCTTATATAAGCAATCTTCGTAGTTTCACAAAATTTAACGACAAAAACAGAACTCTCCAAATTATTCAATCGTTTCGCGTTGCAACGCTTTATAATTTTTAGGTTTTAAAATCGTCAAAAGATGCATATAATGGCTATATTAGAGCATGGTTAATGTTCAGTATTACTGTTTCCTCACAAATATCATAACTAAAACGAAAACTTACGAATCTGAAACAACTTTTTTCAATTTTGTCAATTTACCAAAGCGTGAAAAGATCCCTTTAATTAGTTAAATATAGCACATTCATTTTTAGAATGTCCTTGGTCCATAAATTCACCGAAATGCAATAAATTAATTAGTTAAATATAGCACATAAACTTAATTGCATATCGTCTGCGTTTTCCTTCTTTGTCTATATTGCCTGCGTTTTCCAACGATATCTATATTGACTGCAACGATGTCTATATTTTATGGCCCGATAACGCAGCCTGCAATTTGCAGTCTGCGCTAAATGCCGCGTTTTATACACACCCCAGTTTTCGGTAACTCGCAAGACAGAGAACGATTTGTGGACTCTTGTCATCTACCGTTCTAACTCTTTACAAATAGGGTCTACGTGAAAATAGCGGTTGGTGTGTACTCTTGCCAGTCTTGGAAGTACATGTCGAATGTGTTATTGTAAAAAAATTGGTATTGTGTTTTTAGTGCAGAAATTGTTCTTTTTAGTTTCGATTTCTCGCTTCAGTTTTTGTATTATGTGCGTTTAATTTTGATTGATTGTTGCTTACTTTCGAACTATTTTTATGTGTAAATATATATGCATAGACGCTAGCGGATGTAATCAGGTTGCTACTAATTAGCATATTTATCAATGAATTTAGCGGTTGTTTGTTTTTGTTTTTTTTGTGAATATTTCCTTATTTACTTTAAAATGTGGCATAATAAATAGAATATATGGTTGGTGACTTTTGATATCATGTGATATAAGACTCGTCCGATATGGCGTGTGAAAAGGCTCGGCAAGCCTCGCCTTTTCCTACGCCATCTCAGACTCGTCTTATATCACATGATATCAAAAGTCACCAACCATATATTCTCTATATATTAATAAGTAATGCTTCTAACCACAAAGACACCCAATATTTAAAAAAAAAACTTTAAGGAAATGTGTAGACAATCAATCAGAGCATGGGCTGTTATCATCTTCATTTGTTAAAGAGTAATTGACACCGTTTGAAAGAACAGAAAACCCTCTTACATGTCCGCCTATAAAGTAGTAAATTTGGGCAATTCATCATTTGTAAATTCATCTTTGAGACCATAGTTTATTGTAGGTTGTTCTGAATATTAAAATTTGTAAAGGCAATTTGCTTCTTTAATAATATTTTCCGGTTCATATATTACCGTTCCATCTTTTTATCTGAATGTCAGAAATATATTTTGAAAGAAAATTACTTTTTTCCAAGTTACAAAATATTTTAGTCGGGTTTTCCCAATGATTTATCCAGTCGGAGCGCGAACGTACAAAGCAGCCCTTCATAGTCTCCTGTCGTATAGTTTCAGTTCTTTTTTAGTGAAATTAATAATTCCTTATTATTTCTCAGTGATGGCTCTAATATTTCAATTTGTGTACGTTAATACACTTTGAGTATTCTTCTTAATTTTGCTTGTGACTTAGATAAGAGATGGTCTTGCCTCTAATCTCCATTGAAAGTTATTTTAAGAAAAGTTGATTATTTGTGACAAACTATATTCGGCTGTTATCAATCTCATTTAATGGGTCTAAGTTTTATATAGGAATGCAATATTACCGTTTAATATCATCTATGAAAGTATTAATCAATTCTATATCAGATAGCAACGATTTATTGAATTGCCATAAACTTTTTCAACGTATACGTTTTTCGAAACCCTGTCGATAATAAAATGATCAGACCTATAGTTTGACTGCATTTGAGTAATATATCAATATTCAATCATATTATTTGTAATAAGAAAAAAGTCCAGACGGTTAGTTGCAGTGGGTTAGTACGTCTCCATGTGTAACATTTTTCCTCACCGTTTATATATCTAACTGTTTCCTTCAATTCCCTTTTAACTATTTACCCCCAATAACAAAGTCTCTAGCTTTCCTATTACTATTCAAATGTTTATAGTTAATATAATCCAACAGTGGGTAAAGCACAAAATTAAAGTCTCCACATATAATACCAATAGTATTGCCAATTTCATCAATTGTATAAAACACTTGTTTATAATAGGAAGGGTTGTTTGTTTTAAGTTCAGTTATGTGAATTGTTTGGATCAGAGACTAAGATTAAGGGCTCTCATATTGCCATAATCATCTTTTTCGACTAAAATAATTTAATGCTTAAGATTAACAAAACGTTTAAGGTTTATTTCCCATTTACTACATGCATAAAGGGAAAAACGTTATTATTTATGGCAATCTAATATAACATTTATTATCAAAAAGAAATACATTTCTATCTATCCATCCATCCATCCATCCCGTCCCGCCACGCCCCGTGCCGCCCCGCCCCGTCCCGTCCCGCCCCGCCCCGCCTGCCTGCCGGCCTGCCTGCCGGCCTGCCTGCCTGCCTGCCTATCAAAAAGAAATACATTTCTATCTATCCATCCATCCATTCATCCATCCATCCCGTCCCGTCCCGCCCCGCCCCGTCCCGCCCCGCCCCGCCCCTATCTGTCTGTCTGTCTGTCTGTCTGTCTGTCTGTCTGTCTGTCTGTCTGTCTGTCTGTCTGTCTGTCTGTCTGTCTGTCTGTCTGTCTGTCTGTCTGTCTGTCTGTCTGTCTGTCTGTCTGTCTATCTGTCCGTCCGTCTGTCCGTCCGTCCGTCCGTCCGTCCGTCCGTCCGTCTGTCTGTCTATATATCTATATATATATATCTATATATCTATCTATATATTTATCATTGTTTGTTTCTTTTTTTCTTTCTTTTTTTCTATCTATTCACATAATAGGTTTACATAATCTGACGATATGTTTCCATAATAATATAGACAAAGATTTTTTCGAATACACAATTTGACAACTCTTAACGATAATTTGTATGTTAATGTTATGCATAGAAAAAGGGAGGTAACTACATCTGATAACATAGGATAAGGATACACGTTTTTATGAGTTTTCTGCCTTTAGCACTACCATAATTGTAAGCGGTTTCCGCTGTTACGCATCTTATCGAGACCTAAGGAATATCAGATATCAATCGATATCAGAACAGTAGTAATTATGGACAGCAACATAGGCATTGTGAGTACTGTCATTACAATTATCACTACTATAGACCAGTCACTGTAGTGAATGCAGACGATTGAGTTCGGCTCAGTAGGAATGCGTAGACAGACACAAACATGTACTGATAAACAACACATTTTGTAAAAATTGTAATTTTAAGGTTTGTATAGGTAATGAATCTTAAATAGTGCTAAAATATTGTGATATAGACCGTGTCTTTGATGCCAGTATTAAAGTTTCTGATTACTTACAACAATGCCATAATATGTCATGCAATAATAACGATGTTTCATTCTCAAGCCCTATTGCAAAGGAAGGATTAAATTTTTGCGAGGATAAAGATGATTCAGCAGGGTCTACCTTAGAATTTTCAAAAAAGAGACTTCAGATCGTAAGTTTAAATATTCAACTTTTTTTGCCAAAACTTGATGGAATTAATTACGTTTTGTTGTCTGAAAATGTAATGTGGATGTTTTAGGTTTGTGTGAAACAACTTTTAACGAAAATTTGTCAGATGTTAATTTAAATATTCCGATTTTTACATACATTCGCAAAGGCAGAAGTGAGAAAAAGGGTGGCGGAATCTTGCTTTATATAGGAAACCGTGTGCCATTTAAACATAGGCCAGACTTAGAGCCTGTTGGGATTGAATCTGTATGTATTGAGATATGCTTTAAAAACACAAAATCTTTTCTGTTAAATTTGATCTGTCGTCCACCTAATGCGACGCAAAAATGGATAGAAGAAATTGATGCATAACTTGATAAGTTTGAGGGTTTAAATATTGAGAATCACATGTAAGTTGATTTCAAATTTAAATACGTTGCTGACAGAAAGTCCTATAAATGCAAAATGTGGTCAAAAACTGTATTAAAGCATGGCCTCGTGCAACTGATAAACACACCAACCAGTGTCACAGATAACTCGTCTTCAATAATTGATCATATATATACTAATCAAACAGACAGAGTTAGTACTGCTTATGTCCCACAAATATCTATAAGCGACCACTATCCGGTATCAATTAGATCTATCGATTAATGGAAACTGTTCACGATCAAAATTTGTCCCTCAATCTTTATATAGTATTTTGAATAGCGTTTTAGAAAACCACGCCACTTACAAGCAAAAGAGAATAAAAAGCACACATATGTCAAAATGGATGAACTAAGAAGTTATAAAAAGTATGCGCGATAGAGATCACATACGCAAAATTAAAGACTGGGACAAGTATAAACTGTTACGAAATAAAACTACTGCATTCATTCGCAAAAGTAAGAAAGAATATTACAACAATGCTGTTAAAAATGGTACTAGTACGACACATATTTAGAGAAATTGAAAATGATATCTAATAATGGCAATGATCAAAACTGCGGAGTAAATTTGCCAAATATAATTTTAGTGAACGGTGTGTATGTTGAGGACAAAAGTAGGATCCTAATTGCCTTAAATGAGCATTTCACCAACATATCAAATATTATTGATAAGCTGAAATTTCACGCAGAAGACTTTGCTTATTTGAAGTTATATCTCGACAAATCATTAAAACAGCATGAATTTTCTATAAATTACATTACCTCTTTTGAAGTAAGTAAAAATAATTGGCAATTTAAATGTTAACAAGGCTACGGGAATCGACAGGATCGGTGCAAATATTATACAATACTGTGGAGAGCACATAATAAATAATAGTTTTCGTACAGGAATTTTCCCCGATTTGGTAAAAGAAGCGTATGTTCTACCAATAAATAAAGGCTCAGACAGAGAGGACTGCAATAACTATCGACCGATTTCAACTTTGCCAACTTTATCCAAAATATTCGAAAGACATCTATTAAATGAATTAAAATACTTTTTACGTAAAACACATGTGTTGAATAAACATCAGTCAGGGTTTAGTGAAAATCATTCTTGCCAAACAGCATTGATTCGACTCATTGATGAGTGGTTAAAAGATGTAAATAATGGTAATTGTATTGGTTCTGTTTTTATTGACATGAAACATACTTTTGATTTAGTATATCGTAAAATTCTGTAATACAAAATAAAACTTCATCACTTTTCGGATGGTGCCTTGTCCCTTTTTCATTCTTTTGCAAAGACAACAATGCGTTAAACTAGGTTCTTGTTTTTCTACCCCTCTAACTATTAAGAGTGGTGTCCCTCAAGGTTCTATTTTTGGCCCTCTCTTGTTTCTTATTTATATAAATGATATTGGGTTATTACTAAATCAATCAGACATAGACGTGTATGCTGATTACTCGACAATATATGCTACAGGGGCCAATCTTTCAGAAATTCAGACTAACTTACACAATGATATTTATTCCATACAAAAATGGTGAACCCTCAATAACATGATGATAAACCCTAATAAATCAAAATCAGGCTAATTGGCTCGAAACAAAAAATTAAGAATATCAACCTTGATCTGAAAACAGATAATTATACTATTGAAATAGTGACTAAAAATAATATTTGAGGACTTTATATAGACACACATCTGCAATGGAAAGTTCACAGTGATAAAACATGCTCTAAAAATAATCAGTTAAATAACTCTGCTAAAAAGATATCAAATTATCTATGTCACTTTTGACATAAAGAAATTATTTTATAATTCATATATTCTAACCACTTTCGATTACTGTTGTACGATCTGGGGAAACGCTAATAAAACCAATTTAACAAAAGTAAATGTTTTACAAAAACGCTCAGCGAAAGTCATTCTACAAAAGCAAAACAGAACACCATCCAAAGAATTGTTTTTACAGCATAATTGGCTCTTGTTTAATAATAGATGTAAATACCACACGGCAATCTTGATATATAAATGTGTCAACGATCAGATTCGAGAATATTTAAATGATATACTTTTTTCTCGAAATCCAGAATATAACTTCTTAAGATATGCCACCCATAACGATATTCTTAATACCAAAGCGAATACAGGTTATAAGAAAAGAGCTTTTTCATACCGTAGCATGGATATTTGGAACAGTATTCCAATTGGACTAAGAATGACATGCTCTATCTCTGCTTTTAAAAGGCAATATAAAGCACATTTATTTTCTAATCAATGATATGTCATGTTATTTTCTAATCAATGATATTTCATGTGCGTCTGTCTAAACGGCAAAATGTGTGGTAGTAGTAGTAGTAGTAGTAGTAGTAGTAGTAGTAGTAGTAGTAGTAGTAGTAGAAGTAGTAGTTATGTGAATCGTGTATACGTAGACTGGATTGCGATTGAAATAATTATTTCAATATGTTTTCCCTATTGAATGTTGGCAAATATATATGATACTATTTCAAATTATAGGCTAGAGCTTCATAATTGAAGTATTCTTTGCTTTTAATGTCTTGAAAGGCTTCCAGAAATCGAAAGAAAAGTGATAATGTTCACATAATATTTTAGCAATTTTAGCAAAATGAAATTTCTTCGCCGATTTGTTTACACAATTACGTTGCGTATTACCTAGTTAACAATATATCTGCACATGAATCTTCAAACAAAAAGATAAAGCTAGATGAAGCATTTTTGGAAATACTTTAACCCCGACGGACTATTTACGTTGTTTTGAGTTTTAGATGAAATAGGATTTGAAATTGTGCACACCTAAAAGTATATAATCGAATTGATTTCAACAGTTATCTTAATTTGAAATGGTCACCATATTGGTACCTTTATACATTTCGTCTATACTTCTCTAACAGAAAGATGCAAATACAAGGATATGGCATTATATGGTTGCACATACCTAGGCTTCTGGAGTAGGTGTTAATCATATTATCAATCAAATTAAAATAAACAGCTTCTTTTAAATAAATCGAATTTATAAACTGAAAATACACTGAAAACTTTTTTAAAACCACTTTCGGATAACATTTGTTGTTTTGATATGGATATCGAAAAATGAAATGTAACATCCGGTGATATATTGCGAATATGATATATGTGTAAATATTAAGCCAGGAATTGTTTCAGTTGCGTACATATTTAATACGTTAGATTAAATAGCTAGGATGGATGTATTTCAATGATATTTCTATTTAGTATATATTATTTAAACAATACATATACGGACGTACATCCCGAATGTTCAGGCAGTAGGGGTAAATACATTTACACTAATTTCAAAATTGCCTATGAGATAGATATGATCTTTTTTAATGGCGCTTTTGTTGTTATTAATTGTGCAGATTTTTAAAAATTGGATTTAATAATCTCGGGTAAATTGCTATCAGAGATGTACCGTCTTTAAGTAGTGTATATCGATATCTCTGCTTACAGGATTGCGAAATAACAACAACGAAGGGGTGAAAGACTCTTCCATCAGCATCATGTCAAATCTTACCAGATACATAATTCTGTTCGGAATCATCGATATCCTGATAGTATTTATATTTTTGCTACACACCAGCCTATTGTTACCGAACTGTAAAAGGGTTATGATGAAAAACTCATCCAGTAATAATGTCGCCTTCGTTTCTGCGCATGATATTCGTGAGCAAAGTCGTCTCACTGATAAATGCTTCGAAGTGTCCGGCTACAGGCAGAATGTCGACATTGGAGCGAGCTACCAGACAACGCCTCCTTTTGAGAATGACTTGAGTTTTCATGTGAACGGATATAACGTTACAGACGAGACAATAGACCTTCTTGGCTACATGTGCAAAAACAACTCAACGATTTCAGTGAGGTTAAGCGGGCTTTCAAATTTGTTAAGTATCATAAAACCGTTTATCAAACAAGACAATAAACTGAAACATATAAACTTACCACACACACCTTTGTTTCATTATACAAGATTGGTAACTGATGTAAACTGCAACGCTATATTCCAGGGTGATAAAGATGAAATAAAACGTGCAGAAAACATTACTCGAGTTAGAAATTTTCTCCAACCTCAAAACTACTCAGAAATGACGAAAAACTGCTCATATTTTAAACGTCAGCGTGGCTATATTGATCACCATTTAACTGAAGTTGAACGTGACTTTCCTATAGCGTTCAGTCTTTTAATGTTCACAGATATTGAACAATCTGAGAGACTCCTACGTGTCATTTACAGACCACAGAACTTTTATTGCATACACGTTGACTCCAAAACAGATCAAGCCATGTACGACGGCATGTCTTCAATTGCGAGTTGCTTTGATAATGTGATTATGACGTCAACACGATTTAACGTTCAGTGGGGTACAATGACCGTTCTCGAGCCAGAGTTGCTCTGCATGCAAGAGCTTTGGAACAAAAATACAGCGTGGAAATACTTTATTAATCTGACTGGACAGGAGTTCCCGTTGCGAACAAACTACGAACTTGTACGTATTTTAGAGGCGTTCAATGGATCAAACGACATAATGGGATTATTAAAAAGGTAAATTGAAATCAAAGTACATTATTGCAGTTATAAAAATTGCCACTGCTTAAATGTTCCGTTTCGCATTCAGTAAAGAAACGCAATATGGTATTAAAAAGTAATACTATGATGTTTAATACGAATTGACATGTATGATAAACAGAATAAATAATGTTTAAGTTCTCCTTTTCTTAAGGATGTAACCATTTTTAAAATCTTTAAGTATCACTAAGAAGTAAAGGTTTTTTACATGTCATATGTCTTTATTTTACATATCGGGTACCAAGTGAAAGTTTGACTTTTTAGTTCAAATCTCGACACAATTCTTTCTGTCGTTATATTAATTTACTTATTTTATTAATTCATGTCATAAATTCTTAAACATTGATGTAATTTTTTTAAGGCAAGGTATTTGCGTTTCGAAACTGCAAAGAAATTGTAAAACGTTACGTAAAAATACCCCAAATACACAAGTCCCATGCATACACTTCAGAATAATTAATATTAAATCGCTTGCATAAATAGGTAAAAGATTTCTGCGCTTTGAATGCACAGTACACCCAATCATTATTATTTAAACAAAATAGTAACTTTTCGGTCTTCCATTGTTGATATTGTTATTGTCAATATGTTAAGAGTCTCACTGTTAAAGTGTTCGCATAATTATTATATAATTATATTTTTTAATCATTTAACGCTTATAAAAACATTTGCACAGTGACTAACTTCTTATTTTATTTGTGAACCAATTTTTAATTGTTTTCTTCATAATACTTTTTTAGCTTATGCTTTGCTTATGCAGAAAAAGAGTCGTTGGTTTCGTTACCAAAAGATAAGATGGTGGACGGGGGTTACAAGCTTTGAATAAATTGTTTCCATATTTGAATCTCTTTTACTTAATTAGTATCCAAAACAAGATTTAACTAAGATATTTAGGTTTTTTTAAAACAACACTTAATGAAGCACAAAAATCTGAGAATTAAATTGAAACAAATATATCATACAATCATACACAATACATTATTTCGGTTTAGACATTTAGGAAATGCGAGCTTATCTACTCGCCCCGGCGTCGACATCGGCTTGTGACCTTAGTTTTTTGGTTACATAGTCAAACATGGCTTGAGGCTTTCATTCTAATTTAAAAATAAATAATTCAACATTTTAATGACCCCAATGGTAAATATTAATGGTTTAGTAATTCTTGTTGAAATTTTGTCAAAATAATGGATAATTTTATAATTTTCGATAAGTGTATATACACAATAGATGAAAAGTCTAAAAGGATATCTACCAAACACATTAAATGTATTCCATATGCTTAGATTAAAAATGCGTGTTTAAAATTCCCAAAATAAATGGCATGTTTACATTAAAAATATATAATAAAATATTCGCTTTAAAGACAGGTTGAAACTGAAAATAAATTTCAAACTTCATATGTAGACACTTTGAATTAAGAAACCCTCTCTTATTTGCAACGTTTTTCCTCAATGGAGAAAATGCCGGTACTGGTCCCATTATTAAGAATAAGCGAGTATAATCCTAAATTTGAAAACACTCGCGTCTGGAAATCTTCAATTTGGGAATTTTGGAGGGCTTAAGTTGAAAATACGCGTTATGATATTCTTTCAAAGGCATTATCTAGTGAACATTTATTGCTAAAGTTGTTATACAAAGAACATATACAGTAAGTTGGTTTTGCTACTTGAACAACATATTACTATCATGTTATATCACTGCATCTGAGAAGGGAAATTTAATGTCATGACTGTTTTGGACATGTTTCAACACTTCAGGGGTCTGATTTAACACTGGCTTATAACTTGCTATACTTCAACGGGTTTAGTTTTCTGGGAGCCACATAACGGTTAAGGCTTAATTAATTTATTTTATACTTCACACTTTCTATTATGATTCATTTTATTCAGAGATACACATTCACTTTTAAGTTAAAAAAAGTGCTGGCGACATTGACGAAAAATAACAACGAGAACTGCCCAATTGATTGAATGCTGTGTTTGATGAAATTCGAATGAATACTTATGAAATTAAATTTGTTCATGCTAATAACTCTTTTTTGTTTAAATATCTTACGTTTTCGGAGTTTCTCGGATGGCAATGATTCATTTTGCCATAAACGTTAACTTTATGAAGAAGGAAAAGAATATGCAGAAAACAATGAGTAATACCATATATACACACATAGCTTGGGATTAAATATAGGGTTAATAGACAATTATTTCTGCTAAAATGCTACATTGAGCTATTGTAATGAAACTGAATGTATAAATGTATTTCATCCTGACCTCGATAAACGTTTCATTTTCATTTTCAACAGAAAAATGGATGCCGCAATATAACTCAGGAATGAATTGAGCTATTTGTATGCAACTACTAACATAGATATATGCTTCATCAAACCTTTATTTGATTTTCAGGTCCATGTCACTCTTATTAATATTGAGTAGTAAATATACACTATTCCGCTGATAAGACATTCACAATCAAATTAAGCTATAATATTAAAGAACGTCTGATGTTTACTCATGACCAACGATGACACAAATAATAACATGATAACATCTACCACATATAAATGCTCACCGGCATTGTATATAGCCAAAGGGAACAAAAATTAAAGCGCTCTTCATTTAACGATTAAATTGTAAACCCCCTATGATATTTGCAATATATGCGATCAAAATGGCATAATATTTTCATGCAATTTACCGCTTTATTTATGAGGTATAACATTAAGTGTTTAGGAATTTACGTAGCATTTCTAAATCAAGTGTTATATTCATGCCGTTCAACAAATACACTCAGCCCAAATATATTAAATACAGTATGAATATTTACTGACCATTTTTCATGCAAATTTAAACTATTAATAATATGAAATATATAATGTTTTTCAAATATATTGATGACGTAAATGAATAAACGTTTTATTAACATTCTAACTGATTTCAGAGCCAACAGGGATCGGTGGCAGAAAGCCGGTCCACCACCTCACAACATCACGGCGTTAAAGGGGGCCGTGCATATTGTGGCCAACAGAGGCTATGTGAAATTCATATTACACGACCAACGAGCCCATGACCTATTGAACTGGACGAGACAGACGCAGGTGCCCGATGAAACGTTCTTTGCTACGCTCAATCATAACCCTCAACTCGGTGTACCAGGTGCTTACATAGGTAGGTTCACTATCGTTTATTAACACGGTTTATATTCATTTAACAACATGTACAAAGACACATAGATGACACAATTAAAGCGCAAGGATGAGACGAAATTTATAAATTCATTAATTATTATCATGTATTGCATAAGCCTTTTCCAATGCATTTACTGTACCAAAAAATGACTCGCCGGTGCTACTTGTCTTTATTGTTTATAATCCAAACACTGTAAGTCTTCGTTTATATTTTATTGTTAACTTCGAGTCATTCAATTAAAATGGAGATGACTGATCTCGCATTATTTATCGTATATTGACAATTAGATTCGCTGACCAGATTTTACAGCAGCAAGATTAATTTTGACTTCTGAAGTTATTATGATACTGAAAAATGTGTTGTTTCATTTTGTCGTTTATTTAACAAATGATGTTTTACGTTGAAGAACTTTGAAACGTCTATGGTGCGAAACGTCTTTGGGCGAAACTGGACAGAACTCGAACATTATAAACACAAAATATATACACATATCATTTGCAGTAGTGTATATTGTTAGTTTATAACAAAAATTTCTTCTTTAAAAAAACACATTCGTTTTTACAGCTATTATTGCAGAATATTTTAACCATCTACCCTAAGCTAGTCCAAGGTTGCGTTAATTCCGAAACGGTTCAGAATAACTCGGCCATATCCGTATGCTGACTTCAGAAGAATATTATAACTAACTCCATATATGGTCAAAACATCTGTGGACGATCCGCCTCGTGCATATTTACATTCACGAACATGTTTCAGAACCAAAAATGGTCAAGCTGAAAGTTTTATTTCTAGCAGATAGCAGCACTTGATCGTAATGTTATTTCAAAAATCGGCATGAAATGTGTAAATATCATAATACTGGCCATATGCCTGATCAGTTACGTTTATCAGGGTGCAAAATCAACGGGGTTTTCAGGGATCTTTATTTTTGCAAACATCTCAAGTTATTGAAATACATAAAAATCTTCAGTGCATAAAAGACAGTATTTCTTGCAGTTTGTGTCGATATCTGAAGATAAAAGAAAAAATCCTTGAATACCTTGCCTGGTGCATAGCCGTATAAATGAATCCAGGAATAATAGAAATTTTTAACAAGAACCCAAGCTTATTAGAGAAAGTAATTCTGGTGTATATCACATTGCTATAAGCAGCATAAAAATCTGTCTTTTATTCACTAGTTGACATTCTAAAAAAAGTTTTAAAAAGTTATTGGGGAAAAAAGCACCACTTAACCGGTCCGTTTAATCCAGTAACGTTTAATTGGGAAAACCCTAAAGGTAAGTGATCCTGCACCCTGTTTTTATTTAATATATGGTTCTGGTACTAGGCCCAGAAAACGGACTCGAGAGCGTTACAATAAGCATGAGGCTTCCGATGCAATCGAGCTAAAAAGAATAGGTTTAAATTAAAACTAAATATATGGTTGCCATGCAGGGGTACCAGAGACGGATGAAACGATCAAGCCGTACATGGCGCGATTCAAGGATTGGGGCGAAAGAAAGTGCCATGGCAAACGCGTGCGCCTCATCTGCGTAATAGGCACAGGCGACCTGCCGGAACTAGCTCAAAGCAAGAAGCTATTCGTTAATAAATTCCATCAGAACTTCCATCCCTATGGTTACGATTGTCTTGAGGAACTTATTGCAAACCGCACCCGAGATATTTACCTCGGTGATCTCGCTTTTGATTCCAGATATTACGGGACTTTGGGCTTTGTTAAAAACAGAGTATAATGTTACATGAAAAACGTTGTTGTTGGATGTTAGTAATGAACGCTTAATCGTATTAATGTAGATTTATCTGGCCATAAATTAACTTTATAATATAATTTTTATATTTGAATTCTTTGTTAAAGTCCGCAATTAAAAAAAAAATAGTATAGATTCTGTGTTAAGAATTGTTTTATGTGTGTATTGACTTTTAAATAGAACAATAACCAATTACATAGCAGTTTGCTTTTTAGCACGTGTAGTAGTTATGAAAAAATATTTGTTATTATCATATTTTATTGTGTGTTATGCGTTGTCTGAGTCCTTTCTGTTAACATCTATTTAAGATATGCTGGCGGCTTATTCCTTTTACACCTTCCATGTATTCATAACCATTTCAACAAATGCACCAGAAACATTACATATAATATCCGCGATCATTACAGTATACGTTGCATAATAATATTTCTCGTGTTTAAGTGCTAATGATTCATCCCACTAGAATTTGTATTGGATGTCGCAGTGTGCGCATTGGTTATTTATTAGCTCTGTTAAATACATTTGCACTGTTCCATTTTAAGTATATTTGAATAAATAGTCAGTCGTTATTATAGCATGACTTGGGATGTTTTGTTGCTGTATAAAGCATATCTGATTTTTTTCGGGAAAATATTCAGTCACAAACGTCAGCTTTTAAGTTATTTTTATATCAGACTTGAAGTTTAACTATTGTGTAACAAAAATTAGTCTATCACGTTCATAATGAGACATAAAACGTGAACATGTTATTTGATGAAATCAAATCTAAAAAGCCCATATATATATATATATATATATATATATATATATATATATATATATATATATATATATATATATATATATATATATATATATATATATATATATATATATATATATATATGTATAAGATGCATTTCTAGCGTAACATGTAATAGAAGATTGCTTGAAACGTAGCTTTGCGATATTGTGTGTTAAGTTTAAAATGTTTGACAAAACGATATATCACATATAAGGTATACTATTAATGTGCATGAAGTCACTACATGATTAGCAAAGGTTTGCAATGACCGTTGTCGTTTGTTTATGACCTTAAGTTTTTTTAGCTCGACTATTATATATGAAATATATATAGTTGAGCTATCCTATTCACCCCGGCGTCGGCGTTAGCGTTCCCGTTAGCGTTTCCGTTAGCGTGCAAATGTAAAAGTTTGCGTACTACCCCAAATATTTCCTACGTCCCTTGACATATTGCTTTTATATTTTGCATACTTCTTTACCAACATGACCCCAATCTATAAACAAGAGCAGACAACTGTATCACGCATTTTGTAAGAGTTATGGCCCTTTTTTGTCTTAGTAACTGAATATTTTGATAAAGTTTGTGTTTAGATCCACTTGACTTCTAAATTATCAAAGCTTTTGCTTTCAAATTTCAAATATTTTCTTACTATCATGAGGGTACTGTACCTGCCAAGTTCAATTTGACCTTAACCTTTGAATGACCTTGACTCTCAATGTCAAGAGTAAATTTTAGCTAAATTGCCATAACTTCTTTATTTATGATAAGATTTTATTAATACTTTGACAAAACAACACTTACCTGAATACCACAATGGATTCCACCCAAACAATACCCCACGCCCAACACAGAATCTCTGCCCCCCCCCCTCCCCCCACAAATTTTTGTTTTCCTTTTTTTATTTTTGAAAGATCATCTAATAAATGACCACACCCCACATTAAGTCCCCCTCTCAACCCCCCACCCAACCCAAAAATAATATTATTATTTTCTTTGAAACATAAGTTTAAAAAAACACAAATATTTATTTACTTTATTTTTGAAGGACGGTCCAAACTTCCCACCCAAGCTATTGCTATCAAACTTGAAATAAAATCTTATTACTTTGTTTTATGTTTTTACAAATGTTCAATAGATTGTGGAAAATATACCTGAACTATTACCTGGACCTTATTGAATAATTTGAACAATTACCCCGTGATGGTTTACGTTATACTGTCAAGCACTCGATTAGTCGAGCGCGCTGTCCTCTGATATCTCTTCATTTAATTGATAATTAAGTAATTATTAATATATGCATGTTTACATAAATACATGAATGCCATTCTAATTAGATTTTCAATAAAAGCTAGCAATATATGACGGAGATTGATAATTCGTTTAAATTTAATCCTCCGGCGTCAATAGATTATATTGTTTTACTGTCATAGATATTAAGCAAGCGCTTAAAACAATTGAACAGTTCCAACAGAGAATAGAAGTACATGATTGTTTAAATTTTTATATAAGCGCGCAATGCGAAAACCAGCACAAATTACAAAAAAGCTTCTTTTCGGTATGTGCGTTCTTTACCGGTTCTATTAATGTATAAAATGTCGAACTTTTCCAAATATAGCCTATAAAAAATGAAATTTGTGTTAACCTATGTGACGCTCAAGTAAGCGTAATTAAGACGTATTTTTACGTCACAATAAATTGAATTTTATTTTCGAATTCATGAATATGAAATGATTTTGTTAACAAAATTAAATACCGTATTGTTATTTTATTATGTAAATAAAATCCCAATTATTCTTTTTGTTATACAGACATGCGTGCAGAACCGATTATACTATTACTGGTAAAATGAAACCTTTTGTACCAAGTTAGAACAATAAAATGCAACATTGTGTCTAACACGGGAAGCCTTCCTGACCTCGAGCTGACAGCATAGGTCGCACGTTGTCACAGAAGTAGTCGCGCCATGCTGCGGATTATTCCAAAGCAAGCAGCTGTACTGGACGGTCGGCGTTCGTGAGGCGAATCCTATTTTCTTCAACAAACAAACAGAGGTTTCTTCACCGCCTCCATGACAACGCCGAGGAAGACAGTTGACATTCGGAAGATTGGTATTTACAGCAACGGAAGAACACATTTAATTATTTGTGTTTTGTCCAAGTAAGATTGTTATTAAACGATGTGCCCACCATATAGGTTTGTTAAATATTATAATAACTACAAACCGTAGGTCAGGTACTGCATTGAAGTGTTCGTTTAAGAACGACTTCCAGTTATTTCAGCACCTTACGTGGTAACGAACTGCAGCGTGAATGCTGAATTCGTCAACTACCGCTAACAGCTCGCCCATTGTCTTTACCGAGAATCTGCATTACGAACTCAGTGATATTCTGCTGACCTGGCAAGACACGCCACAGAAATATCCAATGACGTACCTGTTCTAAGTATGTCCTGATATCGCGCCTATTTTATTGAGTGGTCACCAGACACACGGAAAATTTTACAAGCATTGTAATATTTTGTTTATAAAAACAATGAATGGATAAATCACATCACTTTTTTATTTTACGGCGTTAATTGGAATCAACGGTTGAGTATTTTCGTAAAAAAGTATATAAAATAAAAAGCACTGTTTGCATATAAGCTCTTCGTAGCTTAATACCATACACTCACACAAAATAGTATTACATATTTTAGGCCTGTAAAATACGTCCGTTTTGTTAATTACATGGGCGGTTGTTCTCGTCAAAAACGAACGACTTAGATTGAACTGACGTTGTTTCCTGTGCATATCTATAATGAAAAGTACTGCTAAACGAACGAGTTGAATGGCGTTGATATTGTTATCTGTGGCCAATATATCATTATAGAAAGTACAGCGTTAGGTCGTGTGCCATCTTGCAATCTTTCTCAGGGGTTTCGCTCTCGTCGATAAGAAAGTTAAGTTGCTTATCGCCACTTATCCGGAACTTTAAGATCTGCACTTTCTCTGAGTGTCATCAAATGCAGCTGGACCATCTTTCTGCTTAAGTGTAGTATTCTTACACTTTGACTTAAGTAAACAATATATGGAGATACCGAACGCGGTCAAAAACGGCCGTATGCACATTGTCTTAATACGCATTTCTTTCCTGTAAAATATGAACATGCATTACTATTTACACATAAAAAGCATATTGGTATAAGATTCATGTTATCATTGCTATTCTAATTTCAAAGCAAAATAGGGTTATACAGCATTAAACTTTTGCTTTATAATTGTTGGCTAAAAATTAAGTTTTAATAAAATTACAACATTTCGAGTGGTAGTGATTTTGGTCTCCATTGCTATCAGTGAATGTGAATTGCCTTCGTCTGTTACGGCGCCAACGACCTACTTGCGATGTCGCTCGTGCCTGCTTCAAACGTCCTTTCTCGGTTTGACACTGAACACAAGGTGTTAAATGTATGCGTCCGCGTGAGCGTTTCCCTCTATTCAAGCTAGAAGGCGTATCTAAACAATTGCTTAAAATCCCTATAAGGAAAGTCTCCTTTTCACCCTTAGTCTTCTCGCAAACATCTAATATGGACTGATACACACTCGTAAGCTGGTGTGAAGTTCTTATCGTACTGTCGGGAACATCGACACCCATTAAAACCGACACCTAACATAGAAGGGTCACTCACCTTGTTCATTTACGCCAGGGTTAGGGTTGTGGGCGCGGCTTTCATTTTCTGTCTGTAATGGACGATCGATATAATCTTCTTCGTCGGAAACAGGGGTGTCATCACTGTCATCAGAAATTTCATTCACAATTGACCGCAGGCGACTCTGACAGATGTCGGCGTAACTATTGGTATGAACGTCGCTCCCGTCACACACCGGCAAAGTCTGGGAACAGGTTTTTGTAGTCTACGTGTTACGACCTAAGTGTTCTGATATAATAGTTTCCCCATGTTTTAAATATATAAATGCGCTTGTCGCTATTGATGACGAATCTTTAACTTAACAAGGAAGTGTTTTTTAATTATAAATTCTTTCTATAAAATGCACATACAACCACAAAAAATCGGGAACTTCCTGGATTCGAACCAATTCTTAGGAAGGTAAAACAATTAATCCTACAGCTTAATGATTGTATAGACCATTATAGGACCCATACAGAAAAGATAAAGTTTATCCCACACCTATGTTTATCCCACAGCTATTTTTAGGACGTGTACATAGGGACTACGTTTTTGGCCATTCACCCCTGGTTAAAGATCAAATGCAGTTAAGACTTGTAGACGATTTAACTTGTTAAAATGTATCATATTTAACAGCATTATATTGACCGAATGAAAAAAATCGCAAGACCATATTTTACGACACAGCTGACGAAATCACTTGATTGCGTCATTCAGTATAAAGAAGTGAAACTCCAGCTGCTGGAGCAGTATTGAATTTTCATTAAAAACAATTAGTTGGTCCTTTATTTAAGGCAAGTGACCGATTGCCCAAACAGTACAAAACAGCATAATACAGCACAATACAAACCAACATAAACACAAAATCAGGTCGCAATGAACTTTACGTTAACAAGAAAATAGTTTAAGATCCATTATATTAAAATCTCATTAAATCCGTATGTTAAACAATTCCATTGAGGCATTTTCAGTGCGAATATATTCAATTATAGTTGATATCAACATTGTATTAATGCAACGAAGTCGGGGTTTATCTAGCAATTTTTGAAAAGAAGTCTTGTCAAATTGGGATTTTTTTAATCGATAAAAGTGGCACATTTGTGAATTATCAATCGACAAAAAGCACCGAAATGGGAATTTTTTATCAATAAATATTGAACAAATTCATATATAGTAAAGTTATATTTAAAAATATTAAGATATAGAGTATTATAATCACGAGTCATAAGAGACTTCTTTCTAAAAAAGAAAAAAGAAATTTGTTTTGCAAATTGGGATTTTTTCTTAAAATTTTGGTTTGGGATCGGGTTCGTTTGCTTTGTGACCGGGTTCTTTTACGGCCTTTTGACATAGCAGAAAAAAAAACCTGAAATTGTAAAACAACGGATAATTTATTTTGACGCGTATATTTCGTAGCTTCTTTCTATTAAACTACCAGTGAATTGACTGATATTCCTGCGCAATTGCTATTCATTTTAGCCATAAAAAGCTGTATGTTTTCCCAAATGGTTTGAGCAAAGTATATACCATAAGATCTACAAAGCAACCAAGTTACGTCCCATTACTTAACCTGATTCTAAATGAGATGGTTACATGTTTTATCATTCAATAAACTGATTTTGTAGAATAGAAATGAATAGTTGTTTATTTTAAAATATTTAAGATTTAGATTTCTTTTCACTAATTTAGCTGCAGAACACGCACGTCTCCTAAATGAATCTGCACTGTTTTTAGTTATTCGCTTCAAACAATTTAAGTTTGTACCACGAGTGTCAGGTCAGTCCGCTCTTAAATACGATAAACATGATAACTGCCGCATCTGCCGCATCCGCGCGAGAAAGAGTCGTTAAATGTATGCAGGAGGTTTTAGTTCTTCAACTTAATTCATTCACAAAAAATAAACATAATGTGAATATCATGTTGAATGGTACATTTTTTAACGGAGCGTATATACACAAATATCAATAAACAATTTTTGTATCATAAATGTCGCGGAAGAGAATGTTTAGGAATTATTAAAATAGTCAACTATCTGCTTCGTCTTAATGACGTAGTTTTTTTTGCTCAGCATAGGTAAATCATAATCTGAGGCTATTAATAGATGCGGATACATTAGCACGCGACGGTTGCGTAAACTCGTTCATATCGCATGCTACTATAGCGGGGTTAACTTTGATATGTCTGGGAAACGTTCTTTTTGTTCTCAACATATAGCGGCGATCTTATGTATTCACGGGTGCTTACAAAGCAATAGAAGAAGGGTAGATTGTTTATATTCACAGTTTTCAATTTATAAAACGTTGAGTTCACCAATAAATAGAGGTATACTATAGACAACAACAAAAATGCTTTATAATCGCTAAAACCGAATATAAAAAACAATTTAATATAAAAAGAAATATCTTCTAAAAAGGAAGTCGGCGTAAATTCTGACTTTGAAATAAAGTTTAAAATTTACGTTTCTAAATAATTAAAAAAAGTTTAAATAGTGTTGTTTTTGCACATGTTAGTCGCATATTGACCGCATGAAATGTGTGTTGTCAAACCACACATAAGTGTAAGTAGATACAATTATACTACGGGAGTACACATCATATGTGTACTCACATGCCTTATTATGAGTGTATTTCCTCACCATCGAAATATATCGTATGTTAATACTTGATTTATACGCCGGTTCTTTCGACACATTTAAATCACACTTTCATAGCCGCGTCATTCGAAAAATGGGTCTTATGCGTTTCGGCCAGCGTATCTTAAGCCCAACCTGTGCATTTGCGTAGTCTGGTCAGAGACGATTCTGTTCACTATAAAATGACTCAATGTGTTATGGTCTCATTATGTATCTTCTGACCAGACTGACAGATACGTGGCTGCGTGGGCAACATATATGATGGGTGCATAAGGAATAAGGCCCATTTTTTATGACGAGGGTCTAATCGCGAATTGTAAATGGCTTTTCGATACAAAATTGATTTCAAAATAGCAAACTGGAAACTGGTAAATAAGGGCAGCCTAACCAGGCGTTCAGGAACGATTTCCAGACGTGCTGACAGAGTACGGCAAAAATTTGTGGTTGGATAATTAAACGCTTTTCCTCTTGTCGTGACACTATACTATTTCGGTAATGTTTGTTTTCTCATCTTGAAAGCAAAACTGTGTTTATTGATAGTCAAATATATATTCCCCGACGATTTATTGAACGGCTACTGATCATGCAATTCTGCGAAATGAATTTTAACGCGTACTTGTAACTAGGCCACAATTTTTGTCGTGTGAACAGACAGAGAGTATTTCGGAATTCCTTACACGGAACATTGCTACACCCTTTACGCTTAGCACAGACAAGGTGATGTAGCCAAAGTTCAGATTTTTATCTCGAATCAATCTATGAAATATTCGAATATATTCATGCTGTCTGCTGTAAAAGTCATTTAAGGTCAAAAGCTGGGTAAAACAGCCTCGCCGAAATAGCGGA
The DNA here is from genome assembly GCF_020536995.1 of Dreissena polymorpha. Taxonomy (NCBI): domain Eukaryota; kingdom Metazoa; phylum Mollusca; class Bivalvia; order Myida; family Dreissenidae; genus Dreissena; species Dreissena polymorpha. The sequence continues at coordinate 76,879,580 of NC_068366.1, read as the reverse complement.
TTATTACTTTAGGTTAGATTTGTTGACACCGTGTAAACTGCTAGGGTAACAAATTATGCATAAACAACAAAGTACGGGTCAATAGGGCTGTCTTTATGACTACCTTATTCGTGAGTAAAAAGAATTGCTCGCAGATTTATTTTTTATTTATTTCTATCAATTATCTTATTATATATTTTGAATGTGTATATGGTGTCAAAATCAAAAGTTTTGTATCGGGAATATCCATTATGTAATCATTTTTCTTAGTGAGAAAGGTATTAGATCTTCAAACAATATCTATTTTATATGATGGTGATTGCACATGTTCTTTATATTCAGTTCTCATTATCATTTTCATCATACTTTCTATGCTTTCAGAACGTCAAAAAGGGCCATGTTGTTATTATTTTGTCTAAGTTATCTCCATAAAATGAATAGGATGATACAAAATGCACACACATCTCGACCCGTGCGTTAAACAAATCTCGACCCGTGCGTTAAGACACACTCTTTATAAATTTGAATGACTTGTTTTTATTTCAAACTTGCAATTAATAAAAAAAACGAGTTGCGTCTTAAATTATGCAATAGCGAACGACTTCAGTACCTTCAGCGCTTTGATTAGTTGTTCGCAAGAACAACTAAGGTTAATAGTGGTGTTTTGAAAATCGGTATGCCGACCAATACCGTTCCCAAAATCCCTCAAAAATCAAGGATTGAAGGCAATCCGAGAAATAGTACGTGGAGATATAATATACGTTATTCAAAGTAGTGCATTGTGCTGGTAAAATCACAGGGGCAGATCAGCAACAAATGTTTGCCGTGCTCGTTAAGTCGGAATGGAATCCGTTTTTTTTTTAATCTGAATATGCTATCGAAATTTGCAATTTTGCTATAATTTATCACAATTTGATTTCACTTTCTTATCGAAACGTATTGAATAAAGGACGTATGCTGCAGTTTCAATGAAAATGTTGCTACACTTAGAATTTGATACTTTTTGGTATTTAGCTAGAACCATCTGTTGTGGATAGAAAAATAAAATAAAAATTATGGGTCACCTGTGTTGTTTTTTATTCGCACTTAAACAACAAGCCTATTTCAGCAATATAACAATACACCAACAGGGTAATAACATACACTTGAGTAAATTACAAAGAAAAGCGTTGAAAACAACATATATTTCTCGCAAAATATATAATACTGATTGAATTAGACTGCACATTTTTTTTCGAACATGAATCGATTGATTCATATTTTTATCAATTTTTAACAAAAACAAAAACAACAGAATTGAACATATGAAAATAAATAAAATCCATCAGTCATTTTTATTTTTACATGCTGAACCTAGATTTTTTTTCTAATTTACCTAAATGTTTAATGAGTTATAACTTGATACAAATATAAAAAGAAAACAATAGGTCACCGGGGTCGTTTGTTCACAAATGCAATTTAACCACATGTATGAAAATACAATTTAAAAACACGGTGGAAATCATGTACATGGTGCAGGTCAAAACACATGTATTGATGTATGCCAGTGAAAAAGTAGATTTAAATGTAAATGAAAACACAAGTTATTTGTAACAAGATCAGTAAAAGTAGGTAAATGCAGCATTAAAATCAAAAAAGATGTATACAAAACATGTTAAGGGGCATATCGACGGTATTAGTTGTAATTCTTGACTTGACTTGACCAATGTTTTATCTATGCCAATGCAAACGAAGGTTTTAATTTTAGTGAAAACACAAATTTTATTTTGCAAGATCAAACAAATACAAGTTTATACTGAACCAAACAAAAAAACAACACGATAATTGAATACATGTAAAGGGGCAAACCACATTTTTTTGAAATTCTTGACATGACTTTACCAATGTATTGTTGTATTCAAATGTAGATTTTAGTATAATGAAGATACACATTATAATTGGTGTATATCGAGATAATTACATTAGGTTAATTAAGTATTCAATAATACCAATATGTATAGATTGCACTTAAAGGAGCATATCAACGGTGTAAATTGTGGTTCTTGATATGATTTCACCAATTCACGGCATATCTGTTGTATGTATTAATATTTATAAACGCAGTACCATATTATTGGAATTGCTAGGAAAAAACATATGAAAAAACAATGTTATCTTGAAAATTCGTGTACATTAAAAATCATATCACTACTAGTAGTAGTAGTTGTAGTAGTAGCAGTAGTAGTAGTAGTAGTAGTAGTAGTTGTAGTAGTAGTAGTAGTAGTAGCAGTAGTAGTAGTAGTAGTAACACAATTATTGCATTTTTAGGAATACGTTTACATACTACAAACAAGTTTGTATGTGAATAGACATTACAGAAGGCAATTATGGCGTATATGTAATGCAATTATTCATGACCTACTTGACCTCGTTATATATAATGACTTTTTTAAATTATAATAATGTACACGTTGTTGATACGTCATAGTAATGTAATAATACTGAAATCAGTATTTTGTTTTTATATCTACAATGACTCAGATATTTTAAGCACAGAATACATTTTAAGAACGTACGCGGTAGTTTAAATTATTTTTGTATCACATTTAGCATAATGTTTGATGGATCCATTATTTGCTCTTATAAAAAAAAATCTAGGGTGACAGGTGTTCTAATTTGTTCTATTGACCTTTGAAATAAACGACTATTTCAGCGGTGGGTTCACCTCGTAAATATGGCTTAAAAACAAAACTGAGCACACAAGTGAAAAATCTGTTGAAAATAATGTAATTCTCTGTGTCAATTTATAATAAGGATTACAATTTTATTTAATATATTAAAACATCAAATGTATTTCAACAAAGTTAATCGTTAAATTTAAAAATTTATAATTTCTTACTTTCAACCTTAAATACCTTCCCGCATATTGATTTCTTTTCAATATACCCAAATGGCTCGTGGGTTATCAAACAGAAATAAGAAAACAGATAAACAAGCAAATTCGTTGAAATGATTTCCCCCGCAAGATTGTGTTTGTGACAGACGGGCGGACGAACTGACGTACGGACGGACAAGGCTAATTCTTTATCCATCCGCCTTTAGAGGGGGATATTTACTAAGTCACCAGGCTCTTTTGTTCACAATTACAATTCAAAATACAACTCGCAGTCAAACAATAAATGCCAAGTTCCAACGCATCACGACTGAAAATGCACTAAATAAATAACTATTCTATACTGTTTGCTCAATATAATGAGGGTTCTTGTTCTGTCAAATATTAGAACAATATATCTTGCTGAGAATCCATTATTGACGTCGCCCTGGAGGGCGGCGACTAGTATGTAATGCATTTTTTTCGCTTAACGGAGGAGAAGTTATTTTACGAATCAATGTATATATTTTTGTTTTAAGAATATCTTGCATATTGGTGATTTTTTGTGTAAATTAGTGTAAATAAGTACTGCATTTGTGCCTATTACATTTATAACAACATTCATAGCCAATAATGCAAACCTTATTGTTTTAATTAATAACTGATCCACATCTGATCACAGGGAAAATATCACAGGGACTGTGCAAAAACAGCGAAACTTTCAGGTTTTGCTTAAAAACAAATGATGTTTTGTATAAAAACAAAACATAATCAAAATATATTTATTTTGTGGTTTTTCTAATTTGCTTATTTAGTGGAGAATCAATGTAGTACGATATCTGACGACCTATCGCGCAAGCAAGTTTATTGGAAGGCGTAGTGGTACGAAAACGTACAATGTATTAGTTTATTAATAGACATATAATTACGATCGCTATACACAATTTCACCAAATAGCAGTTCATAAGTGATAGTCAGCCGGAATAGCTCCATTGGGAGAGCGTTAGACTGAAGTTGTTTACGCAACAATCATCTAAAGTCCCCCGGTTCAAGCCCGGGTTCCGGCACGAACGGAACAGTTCGGCGGCTGACAATTTTTTTCAGTCAGGTTAATAAATATAATTAAGCTTTATTTTATGAAGACATTTTAAAATCCATTTTACTACAATTGGGCATTTTTATTAAATTTAATGGATGCAACGTGACAACAACGTTAATTAAAATTTCTTACATCACTAACATATCTTATAAAAAATACACGTGTTTTTATATTTACAAATGAATGCAAAAACACATCTATTACCCATGTATTTTTATGGTTGTCTATCATAGGCCTATCCCTACCACATGTAGAGCGCGAAGCGCGACACCTATTTTTGATTGTAATAATAAGTTGCGATAAAGGAAGCAGCCGCTTATCAAGTAGGAGCTGTGTCCCAGCAACCCGTTTCCCTAGAGTCAAGCACTCCTCGGAGTTTTTTTTTTAAGAACCACATATAGAGCGCGAAGCGCGAAACGTATTATTATTTAGGTGGTATGGGCCCTTTCGCATTATCCGACCATAACGTCCATAGTTATCTTCCTTAGAAGTTGAGAAATTTTGAAATCCTGGTTCGAACTCCACAATTTTCATCCGATTGTTCCCAAACTTTCACAGGTTATTTTATCAATGAGGACCCAACCCAAACTCTATATGAGCAATATCGGACCATAAGTCCAGAATTATGTCTCTTTGAATTTAAAAATTAAAGTGAAAAACTGCTTGGTTAGGTGATTATGTCAACATTTTTCATCAGATTATTTCCAAACTTACAGTGTCTTCATTTTACAGTGGCATGATCATTTTACCTCATTTAAAATGAGAAACATCGGAACAATATGTCCAGATTTTTTTTCTATTAAATTTGACAAAATAAACAATTTCCACTCGTTTAAAAGATTTTACAACTTTCGTCTGAATCTTTCCAAACTTGTTAAGTGGTTTTATATCAGTATTACTCGAACCATATTGAAAATGATGAATATCGGAGCAATAAATCTATTATGATCTTTTACTGAATTTCAAAGTATCGTGAAATGCAGCTTCTTTATACAATTTACAGTTTTCATTCAAAAAAAGTTTTCCAAACTTTTACAGTGTTTTCATATCAATGAGTACTCAACCCCTATCATAAATGAGCAACGTAAGAATAAGTTCAGAATCATTTCCCCTTTAAGTTTAGAAAAATATGAAATTACGCTTAAAAGATGAAGCAGACTTTTTTAAACCTATAAAAATGTTCTGTTCCATTAATGAAAACTGCACACGGATACCAGTAAAAAAAAGGAAAGCAATGTAAATAAAATGAACTATGAAAAATTTTGGGGGTCAACACAAAATCATAGATAATGGTTATTTGGGGGTAGTGCCACGTAACTTCATTGAGTGCCTTTTACACAGAAATTCCCGACGCATCAATACTTATCTTGTATACTTGTATTTTAAAGGCTCCTGTTTTCCCATTCCAGAATACGGGCCTTATCAAATTCTCCTATGCTACACGTGATTCCATGTCTTGTCTTAAGTAGTTCAGCGTGTCACAAAATATATTTAAAAGAAGGATTTCTCTATATTTAGGTGGAAAGATTTAGATTGCATTGTGTTCTTGTATTATGACGTTATGTGTGTATTACAAATGGATTGCAGGTGCGATACCGCACGTTCAAATACTTTGCTTAACGATTGACCAGCCTGTAAATGCCTTTTATACATCAATGTGTTTTTTTAATCAATTGCTTACCAAAACATAAACACAATGTTAGCTTTTTTCAAATCATATTGGTCAAAGAGAAATAGAGAATAATAGGTTAGTGTTGATTATAGATCAGGTTTATCATGCGAGGCTTAGAAAACAAAAAGCACGAGCCTTGGCGAGTGCTTTTTCGTTTTCGTGCCGAGCATGATAAACCTGATCTATAATCAACACTAACCTATTATTCTATTTATCCCACTTTTTATTCAGTAAACTTTTTTATTTAAACAAAATAAGTTTTCATGAGTGTTTGTCGTACTTTGATAATGACTGTAGTGTAACCAAGGTCAGTGTATTACTCCGCGTTCCAAAAATAACCGCTGATCAAATAATCATTTTTTTAAATCAGAATATCGTTCTGTAACAAAGTGTCGAGCGTTATTAATTACAATTTTAATCATATTGAATTGCAAATCTCTAAGTTTTATGATATCAATATGACATTAAGTTGTTATATACAAGGAACTACATTTGTTTACAACGTAGCCTAACACCACACACAATTCACTTTCGATATCAAACTATCGAGTTGATCACGAGGTGCACAATATTTGCTTCTTTGTTATAATATGTGGTTATTTCGTGACGAAATAACAAAGATTACTTGGATTTAAGCTAATTATATACATTAACATTTTGAATGTTGAAAGTGGCACCAAAGAATTGTGAGGCAAAGTTGTTCGAACTAGAGAAAGACATTTGCTGGTGAAGTGACTGGGTGGGGCGAACATCAAGATCAACTTGTTCGACGGTAGACAGTGGTTGTCTAGGCTGCATTTCGGCCATAGTTTCGGTGCATGAAGGTGAACAAGAGGAATCTGTAGGATTGTAACATTTACTGGACTGAGCAAGAATGATCACTTTTGCTGCTGTTCAACAGATATGTTGGAATAATTGGTTATGGACTGGACATTTTTGTGCCCTGTTATGGCCATGGTTTCAGTGGGTGGAATGTTTGCATTTCGAAGTTTTTGGACCAGTAATTTGCGAACTGAGTGGTTCGTTATTCTCTTGTGCTTGAGAAAGCCGGCGTCTTTTGCCATGGCCTTCAGCATCTGACCTAACTTGTTGACACCCAATTGTTGACGCAAGAATCACCGGGATGCAGTGTCATTTGTGCGTATTGCCAGGTAGAAAAGATGCTTTGAAGAAAAATCAGATGGACGCATATCCGAGTACAGCTTGTAAATGAACACATGATTTCTTGGTCCAGACGATTGTTTTCTACGGTCAAAGGGGAGCAACTCGAACTGACTTCTTCAAAGGGGAGCAACAACAACAGAACCTATTTGCATAGTGTTAAATTTACCTAATACTAGGTTTTAATGACAATAAATGACAAAAAACTCGTTTTTGCTACTTTCCTTTGTTTTAAGGTCATTAAGATTGACAAACATTTGAGATTGTTTTTATTATTGATGCACTTGGCAAATACAGGTGACGAGGTGCGTGGGAAAAAGTAGTCCCGGTTCGGCAGTTGATGACGTCATTTCGTGCCATTGATTATAGCCTTGCCGTTGATTATAGATGAAATTTAATCAACGGGGCTTTAATCAACCGATTTCGCTGTAAAAGTGGGATAAATAAATTAAGGGAACAACATATGCAAGTATTATATACACGTTGCACCAACATCCGCACATGGTTCAGAAGTATCAGAGCGTCGTGGATGAACATTTTTAATTCATCAGATATTCTATGCAGTAAATTATCTCAAACAACACTGCATAAAAGTTGTTTTCCGTAATAAGATTCTTGCGTGTTGTTACAAACACGCGATAAAAAGGTTTTTGTAGTCGTAGGAATGATTTTCGAACATTAATGTGTTATTCAGTGGCTAAAAATTATTTATCAATTTTCTAAACATCATAATACTTTATTTCTTTGTATCATTCCCTTATTGAATATGCGTCCCGTTTGTATTCGAATATCCGAAAAAGCATCCACTTATTGCGCAACCGGTGTTACAGTCAAAACATAGTTGCGAAAAAATAATCCGCCGCGTATGTCCAATATCCACGTAGAGTTGTCGTTCCTTGCTCACATACACCTCTGCGAAAGGCTCAGCATGCCATTTTGCTTAAAATTTAGGTAAAACTGAACAAATGCATTCAATGTATATTTGATTGGATATTTAAGATCGCATGCATTAAATTGAGAAATATGACTTATAAATTTACGATTCATCGGGCAAAAACTTTGTAGTATTAATGCATCTCCTTGAAACTATTTTTTGTCTATTTACACATATGGAATCATTCCGCGCACTTCACAAATGTAAACAAATGAACAAATAGAGTGACGTTAGTTTAAAAATATTTTTTTAACATTTTACATTTTTAAATTCATGTTTAGAATGTTAATTTGTGATCCAATCTGATAGTAATTTTAGTATGGTCTAAGTTATAACATTATGATTAGTAGTAGAAGGCTCTTGGGCATTATTCATACGGACCAGTTGGTTTGTGTTAAAAATCAATATATTTTAGCATGAAGACTTTATAATTATTACTGTATTACCCATGCATATAGAGAATACTAGGTCGGTGCCGAATAAAGCAAAGTTTATTTTGCGAGGCTTAGAAAATCTGAACCACGAGCCTTGGCGAGTGGTTCAGATTTTCGTGCCGAGCAAAATAAACTTTGCTTTATTCGGCACCGACCTAGTATTCGATTTATCCCATCAATTTTCTTAGTCATAAATTATTTCTTTAAAAATAGAATAGGAAAATCGAACTACACGGAAAATCCCAAAGTTACTTTAAGCAAATATTGTTTCATTATTTTAATCGTGTCGAGCCTTATACATTACAAATAGATCAGTAACTACCCTTTTTTCTGTTTACCATACCTCTACGTCCCCGATTTTTAAGGAAATAATGAAAAAAAACTAAACAACTGCAGCTTTAGCGTGAAAAAACATGCATTGTGTCGTATGACGTGTTAATAATGACGTCACGAGTACGCGCACTTAATATTTGTAAATAATGTTTATTTGCTTTTTGAGTTGCAATATGTGTTAAAATATATTACATCTTGGTATCAAATTGTTAGTTTTGTTGAATCTGATTCGATTTTACTAAAAATGATTACTTTATAGTTGATTCCGAGTAATATGACCATTCTCTGCCGCGCGTGACAGCTATATTTCAGGAAAATTTATTCCACAATGGTTTATTTCGACAATGCAGGTCTGATGATGGGATAAAAAAATTCCATCCATACACACCTAATTTTTACCTTTTACATAATAAATGTGAACCAAATCTACAAAAAGCAAAAGTGCTCTCAGGCTAGTGATTTAAATATATTACAGTAAAGACTGCCTGTGAAGAACGGCATATTTTAGATTATCAAATATCCTTCTTTTTACAATATGATCAGGCTCTGGTTGTTGTCGGTTCAGGTGCTACATATACATGTACTTCACTTGATCGTACCCGGGGTACTCTGAAGTATACTACAATTTACCCGGCTTAGTTAAATACAGTTAAAGGCAACTTGCCATACTCGGGGGTACTTTTTAGTATATTTTCCATACCCCGGGTACTTTGTAGTATACTTAAGTGTACACGGGGTACTAAAATGTTGTACCTGAGCCGACAATTACCACATGAGCATTAGTAGTTCTCAACACTCCAGTTTCAGATGAGCATTACTGAAATTACAAAGATGAGTTCAAACATTACCACCACCTGTAATTGTATCAAACGGTCAACCTTTGACCCCTTCATTTATAGTCATCTGATCTACATGTAAAACAGAAAATTCCACACTTCAACTATTTAATTATGTTGTACTTGTATTGAATGGTTTGATACTAGCAAATGTATATTTTTAATCATAACTGTTTGCAGACTGGGAGAAAAAAACTATTTGTTTTTTTTATTAGATTCCTGTAATTATATTGGTGTTTCAGTATTTAGATATTTCAATTGTGGTAGTCAAACAAAATTGACATTATTAAAAAACAAAAACATGAGAACAAGTCCCTTAAAATGGTGGCATATTTCTGGGATATTAACAAAAAAAGCAAAACCGTACTATCTTGTTAGATTTTAATAACAGTAGTAGACACCTGTGTTTAGGAGATACCATTCAATAAGGATAAACACAATACTACTTGAAAATACAGGAACAATTAAAAAAACTGAAGTTAAGATGTAATGTATTGCAGACTCAAAGATGTGTGTTATGTAAGAAAGATCCAGTGAAAAATTATCTTAAGGAAAGTTTTACATTTTACCACAGATACAATATTTTTTAAGGTTTATAGTCTTAAAAATGCTAATTTTCCTCTAACATTCCCTTGTATTTCAAGATAGAATACTTTCCTTGCCAGAGGGAAGAGGTCGGGGTTCAAATCCCAGCAGGGCTTCAGAGGAGATGGGACAAATGATTGTATTTGCTTTTATTGTATTTGCTTTACTTTATCCTTAAAATCAACATGCAAATGTGTTGAAAATAATCTTTGTTTTTACATAAATGAAAAGACATCAACCTTATGAATGGACATCATTTTAATTCGTTTTAGTCACTTAAACTATCACGCAAAATTCAAATGCAATAGAATAACATTTATGGTTTCAATACGCTCAATAAAATACAAACACAGTATAATGCAAAAAAGGAGAGAACAAAATAAACTCAATAATTACATGTATAAAACAATTTCACAATTTATAACAATTTAAATTACTTGATAATAACTGAGTATAGTAATGTACAGGTATTTTAATACATGTAAGTAATAAAAACTTGACAAATGTCATACTATGACGGATGCAACCATTAAACCATTGATGACATTGCTTAAAATTCCTTTTTATCCATTACTACATTTGTGAATTTAAGATTTTAAAATGTGGGTAAAGAATAAAAATTGTGTATGTGTGCACATGAACCACCTAAAAAGAGGCAATAACAATTATGGGATTACTACTGACTTATGGATATCTTCTCATTGGACTGATACAGTATGTGGCTTGGAACTGGATTCCCATGTTGTTGAAAAGCCATTTATATTTTATGCCCTGTGTTTTGGAAAGCAGATCAGTGTAGGAATGCAGCTTCTTAACTTTTCCTGTAGAATGTTTCTTCATTATCACTTATGCCCTTTTTGGTCATCTTTTTAAAAAAATTATGAGCTATTATCATCATCTGAGCTTCGGCCTCCGTTTAAGTTTTGTGTTAAGGTCCACTTTTTAATAAAGTATCGAAGCTTTTGCATTCAAACATGGCACACTTACTAACTATCATGAGGGGACTAGGCAGGCAAAGTTAGATATCTCTGGCTGGCATTTTGACAGAATTATGTGTCCTTGTTATACTTAGAAAATTGAGAATTTGGTTAAGTTTTGTGTTTAGGTCCACTTAATTCCTAAAGTATCAAAGCTATTGCTTTCATACTTGCAGCACTTACTAACTATCATAAGGGGACTGTGCAGGCAAAGCTATGTAACACTGACTGGCATTTTTACAGAATTATGGCCCCTTTTATACTTAAAAATTTGAACATTTGAGCTTAGGTCCACTTTATTCTTAAAGTATCAAAGCTTTTGCTTTCATACTTGAAACACTTACTTACTATCATGAGGGGGCTGCACAGGACGAGTTGCATAACTCTGGTAGGTATTTTAATGGAATTATGGCCCTTTTTTGACTTAGTAACTTTGAATATTTTGTTAAATTTTGTGTTTAGATCAACTTTACTTCTAAAGTATTAAGGCTGTTGCTTTCAAACTTTATATACTTTCTAACTATCATGAGGGTACTGTACCTGGCAAGTTGAATTTGACTTTGACGTTTGAATGACATTTATTCTTAACATCAAATTATTAAATTTTGCTAAAATTGCCATAACTTCTTTATTTATGATTAGACTTGATTCATTCTTTTACAAAACAATACTTACCTAACATACCATAATGAACACCACCCAAACCATCCCCAGGCCTAACCTCAGAATCCCCCCGCCCCTAATTTTATCATTTTATTGTTGAATGATTGTCCAACCATCCCTCACAAGAATCCCCCCGAATTTTTTTTTTTCATTTTTTAAAGATTATGTTAGAGATGACCATACACCCACACTATACACTTCTCTCTACCCTCCCCCACTTTTGATTGAAGTATTGAGATAGGTCCCTTCACCTTTAAAAAGAAAAATAGATGAGCAGTCTGCACCCGCTAGACGGTGCTCTTGTTTACATTTGAACTCTTCAACATTTTATAAGGGGGACTGAATTTATCATGTCTGAGTTTGACACTTTTCTAATGATTATGTTACTGCCTACTGGTGAACATTTGCCTTTCTATTTATGGGGAAATGTTTTTCCCATAAGTATCCATGAAGTGTATTTCCTGAAAACATACATTATTTCATATTTATACAAATTTTAGGCTATACATTAATGATGGTGACATGTGTTTGATAATTGATATATTTTGCAGACAAAAATATTATACCAACCCGTGTCATTAGAGCTGTTAAGGTAGCACACCTCTAATGGTCACATATCCAAATATAATCTAATTAATTATTTTCTTAATCAGCATCATTTCACTGAACTACATGCAAATTTGTAGGTAGGCTTTCCATGCTTTTTAAAAGAATATACCGATTTTTTCAAAACCACCCCCAGGTTCAGCTTTTGTCCAGTTTATTTTCACCCCTGGGGTATATAAAAGTTCCATAATTCATTCAAATTTCCAAATATGGGCATGCAGTTGGTGTGTACAGATGCTGTAAAGGTGTTTAAAGTTTAAACAAGATGAAATAAGTATTCTTTTACAGACATTTATTTTTTACAAATTTTTATCTATGGAAGAGCGCCATGAAATGTAAGTGATTTCAGCAAAGTAAAAGTTGGGTCGGTTAAAAACAAAGTGTCATAAAATTCAAAATAGTATCATTTAAGTCATATTTTAAACTAAGTTTTTATAGAAACACTATATACAGCAAAAATACCAAGAACTAGACAGATTTACCGTTTACTTTTTGAAATAAAAATAAAAATGCAACATGCATGGTTCGTATTTTCAACAGTAAATCACCCAATTTCGCCCTGCATATCTTTCAATATCCTGACCCCCCCCCATAAACAGAAATCCTGGAACCGCCCCTGATCCAGGTCCCCTCCTTTGGAAAAACTTATTTACCTTCGGCACAAATAAGGCTGACTGATTGAGTCAACCAGTGATAGATTCATTAAAATAATAAGAATTTATATGGTAAATGATTTTGAAAGCTTTGTACCAACAGATAAGAGGTTTTGTCTCTTATACTACCTTTTTATATTGTATAAATTGCCCTTTTAAAATTGGTCTTCAAATATGTGTAGTTATATACACAGTAATTGTAGATCTTAAATATTTTGTGACACAAAAATGTAGGTTTGTTAACATCAAACAACCATATCCATATTATCATAATGGATAAAGACTGAAATAAGATATTATGGTATGAGATGGTTTTCTTTAAATGTGATTGTAATGTAACCGTCGTGCAAAAGACTGTTTAGTATATTGTAACCTTCATGATAAACACTTGGAATGATCATCACATGAATTAGACGCTCTCATAAAAATAGTCCGATCTGAGCTCAACACAGAGGTGAATGTAATGCAACCGTCGTGCAAGAGATTGGCGTATGTCCTTAAAATATTCCAATTATAAAAAACAAAGATATTTGTTAAAAACCCGCTTCATGCGGAAAATGTGTGACCGGTTTTATGCCGTATTCAGATAGTGAAGCTATGGTCTAATCTGCGCATCTCGAAGTAGGTCAGGAGATATCTAATGACAGCACGAAACTTTGCGTAATTTATATCGGACAGGCCGTGCAACTGTGCAGACAGGGCTTTAAAAGTATTATTTGAATTTGTGGAAAGAAATATGCGTGTGAATAAAATATTTGAATAACAAATACTTCGATCATGCAAACAATAAACTCGTTATAAGCAATGTGAGGACACAAACGATGTGATCTTCCGTAGTGTAATTTTTGTCATCAATGTCACTTTTCACAATATTTACAGTATCGTCCATTACGAGGAATATGACTATGTGTGTATCTTACAGTTTGAATTCGCAACGAGTGGACAGAATCCATTAGTTTAACAAGTTTGTACGCTCACTTTTTGGCAGTAAATGCAGGTATGTTTCATATCCAAGTTTTGTTTGCAATATCATATTCATATATAAAACACACTTTGCATTAATCATATTTGCATTTTCGAACTTTTATGAAAATCCATAATCATTTAACAGCTTTTTAACATATAGCTAATTTGTATACCCTTTATCACAATCATTTATCGATTGATTATACACAGTTTGTATGATTATAGTTTTACTATTAACAACGTTTAGCCAATATTTTACAATACGAACATATCTATTTACATTCAGTGGATGTCTACCGAATTCCCTATAAACTGTTGCATTATATGTGTTGCTTTTATAACAACATATGTGTTGCTAATATAACAACACTTTTCAAAAATTAAATTTTTTTCATAAATCTTTTATTTATAAAAAAAAACATATCTCTGATGCATAATTTAAAATCTCCTTTATTTTCATACCCTCGAATCGTTGTCTCACGGTCTTGTCCATAGTTTTTCTAAAGATCGAAAATGTGAAGACGCTGCGAAAATGCAAAATCATTTTGCGATCTCATATCGTGTTACGGGGCCGGATCCAGACATACTTGTCCAGGGAACTGTATCTTTTGCGTGGGATGGGAGCCAATAAACGAAAAACGTAGCATTCCGTTCAATCAACAAATCAACACATTTTTAACACATTATGCCATATGGCCAACCGCAATTATTTCGAAAAACTCACACGCTACTTCTTCAAATCTACAGACTTGTACATTGATAAATATAATTCGAGTAATATGTTTTGCTGAGGAAAAACACTGTACAGAACAATTTAGTTTATTTATGTGCATCAATTTTCGAAAAATCGGCTATTTCAAACTTCCAATTTTATTTTGGCAATAATAAAGACAACGTATGCAATATTTTAGTTCTATTTATATCATGATCAAATTGTTCATGAAAGTATACGTGATTACTCGTGGTGCGATCGCCGCAAGCCTTTTTGTACAAAAGATTTAGAATTATACTCGTTTTAAAGGAATAATTGTCGGATAGTTTCAAAAGTAAAATACAATCGTCAATTTCTATTCTACTAAATTTAGCCGAAACGGGGCTTTAATAAATCAGGCATTTCACAAGGGTATTTATGCAGACTGTTCATAAGTTTCATAATGCTTGTTGCTTCCAGGACTGAAAACTTAAAGCAGTTTAAAACACAACACTGAGCCTTTCAATAACAGCGGCAACAGCGTCGCATTCAAACATAAATACAATGAAATCATATTTAAGCATGGCAAACACGAAGTTAATTTTGTTCGCTTTTGTTAGCTCTGGAGATCTGTTGATCTTTATTAAGTTATATGAAACGTGGAATAAAATAGACAAAAGGAAACATGGAAGTAACTGTAGGTAGCAAAAACTCATACACGAACTGCAGGTCTATTGCCCTTTGCCATACCACAATTTGGGGAAAATTCGTGGATGAATATGTCGCGTATGAATGTTTGAATACCAGTACAGTGCAGAGATAACAATAATCAATGATTCGAGGGCTCTACAGTTTTCTCAAAGCGATGTCAAACAATGATAACGATCTGCTTGTTGTCAACTGCGAAAATATGTGCCTATAGTGCCCCCGTTTCGACGCTTAAGTGTTATATAAGCGATATGGATCGATACGGATCTTTTTGGTGTAAATTGCGTTAAAGGACACCGCATGAGGGTTTTCAATTTAAATATGTCTCTGAGATTTGGGAGTTGTATCATTAAATCCTCGTTTCGCAATTTCGCGATCTAACATTGAAAACTCGTAATATCGTTCTTTGCGAATTCCAAAGAAAAAAGCACATCAAAAAATAAGATTAAATTACATATGAGGATAATCCCCGCCTTGCCCATAGCTATATAATTATTCTATGCTAAGTCGAGGTCTATCAGTGTCTTCCTTCTAAAAAAGATTTCAGATCAATGTGTGATTGTGCATCATGTTTGTCTGTAAAATTGTTTAAACCTAATTATCCCCACGCTTTTTGAAAAAAAGATGGGGATATTGTGGTGATCTCCGCCGTCCGTCCGTCCGTCCGTCCGTCTGTCCGTCCGTCCTGGCCACTATCTCCTCCTACACTAAAAGCACTAGAACCTTGAAATTTACACACATGGTAGCTATGAGCATATGTGCGACCCTGCACTATTTGGAATTTTGATCTGACCCCTGGGTCAAAAGTTATAGGGGTTGGGGTGGGGCCGCGTCAGAAATTATCACTCATTTTTTTAGGTTATTTTACATTTACTTCTTTATTTCTACACCGATTCACTTCAAATTGATACTGGACCTCACCTATGACAATACGGTCAATCTCAACCATGCATGGCCCCATTCCCAACCCTTGGGCGCCCCGCCCACATAGGCCACACCCACCAAAAATTTCCATTTACTATAATTTTTTCATTTCTACACGGATTCACTTCAAATTGATACTGAACTTTTGTTATGACATTAGGGTCAATCTCAACTATGCATGGCCCCAATCCCAACCCTGGGGCGCCCCGCCCACATAGGCCACACCCACCAAAAAATTCCATTTACTATAATTTTTTCATTTCTACACGGATTCACTTCAAATTGATACTGAACTTCTCTTATGACATTAGGGTCAATCTCAACTATGCATGGCCCCATAACCAACCCTGGGGCCCCGCCCACATAGACCACACCCACCCAAAATTGCCTTTACTATAATTTCTTCATTTCTACACCGATTCACTTCAAATTGATATTGAACTTCTCTTATGACAATACAGTCAATCTCAACTATGCATGGCCCCATTACCAACCCTGGGGCGCCCCGCCCACATAGACCACACCCACCCAAAATTGCCTTTTACTATAATTTCTTCATTTCTACACCGATTCACTTCAAATTGATACTGAACCTCTCTTATGACAATACGGTCAATCTCAACTATGCATGGCCCCATTACCAACCCTGGGGCGCCCTGCCCACATATGTCACACCCACCCAAAATTGCCTTTTACTATAACTTCTTCATTTCTACACCAATTCACTTCTAATTGATGATGAACTACTCTTATGACAATACGGTCAATCTCAGCTATGCATGGCCCCATTACCAACCCTGGGGCACACCTAGGTCAAACATTCGGCGTGGGGATACGCGTCGGCCTCTGCCGCGCCATTTCTAGTTTTAGTTATCCTCGTGTTTAAAAATTATAAAATAGTGTTGATCATTTTTTGTATTTTAATTAGACCACATAAAAAATATATTTTACCGCAAGGTTGTTGAAAACGTGAATACATAATATGCGATTGTGTACATTGTTCTTAATTTTTTAGGGGTAATAATACTTTTTATAGTTGCGCTTGTTATTTATTATCTAGAGAAAGTTATTAAATGAACACATGTCATAAACAGATAATTACAGCATCCATTATCTTTGTAGTGAATTTATAGAAATTTATTTCAATTATATAGCTGGTCTCCGAGTTCTATCCGTTTATTCCATTTTATTTTATGATTTCCTGTGGTTTATAGAGAAATATCAGTGAATTAAAACTGATAATTTCACTGTTTCAAACAATGAAAATTATCAGTGAAAATTATCGATAATTTTCACTGTTTATGTTAAATGACGTCATTTTTGTGACGAAATGACGTCATTTTCCCAACGAAATTCTTTAGTTTAACTCTTTAACAATGTATATAAACTGTGAAAAAAGCATAAAATAAAAAGAAAATTTGTTGGTTTCGGTGCATTATCGATTTTAATTCACTCGTGATCATATAAAATATATATTTTCACTCGTGGCTGCGCCACTCGTGAAAATATTATTTTCTATGATCACTCGTGAATTAAAATCGATAATCCACCGAATCCAACAAATATCCTCTATATTATTGAGGAGAGGGAGCGGTGATTATTGTTATCTTTAAAACGCCGACCTTAGTGTTTGGGATTTCCAAAACAAAAAAAAGGTTACATATCCGCTATATTGTAAAAGATGTATTGCATATGTTCTCAATTCGACTTGACGATTTCGTGATGAATCCAAAATTTACATCCTCTATTTTGAATGTATTCTAATTATTCACTCTTATATGGAACATTATGATAATGGTGTTTTTTCAAAGACAATTTAAGCTGAATAAAAATTTAAGAGTTTCCATGTTTGTATCTGTCAACTATTTTTTTAACAAGAATCTATCTGTACGCAGGCCAAATTTAACATTTTTGTTTAAGTCATGCATGTTTCTTGATCACAGTTTATTACACATTAATTTGTTTTGAACAGTATATAGCAACTTAAGGACATAAACAGATAACATGTTGGCTCTTTTGACATTAGGTTATCAAAAAGAGGTTAAAATGAACTGAGTAGTAGGCTCGATGCATGCCTTATATCTTTCTTCTGTCAGATAAATTTCGCTGCTATTAAATGCAAACTAATACAACTAAATGATTCATTTGTCTTGATTGTCACATGAAAACAAAATCCAATTTAATAATTTTAATACACGAGAGGCATACAATGCATATGGTATCAAATATCGAGTTATGCACAGTATCAGACACGTAGATCACTATCTACGTCTCTGACAGTATAGTGCATATGGAAGCAATAGAAAAAAGTTAACAGCGACAAATTACATTAAACATCACATACACTTACTCAATTGTTATATTGTAAAAATATAAAACACAGGGGATATAAAACAACAAGCCGTTGCGGGACATGTATCAAAAGCGGCGTGGTATATTCATAGGAGTTTAAATACGATTTAAAAAATATGTGGGTTTCATGAATTCATGCTTGAACATATTTGAATACCATTAAAGTATTGTTTTAAATAACACCTTTGAGACCGAAAATAAGTAGGGGCAAGGTAATTATAGGATAGCGGACATATTTCAAATGTGATTATTCTTTTTTGTAGATAAGAATAAAAGGAAACGGAAAAAATGATACGATTTCCCAAAGTGGTAGTTTGGAGTATAGCATATCTACACTCTTGTCGTCAAAATAGTAGACAGCACTCGAAACTTATCGTTGTTCATGTCACATCTCAAACATTTACACTCTAACTAAGAGTTGCAAATTCCAGAGTATGACATATAGTTTTAAATATAAGAGATTCTGGTGATGAACTTTACTATATTAAATTCCGATTTTGAATTTATAGCTATTGAATAGACACTATTTCACTTCACACTTTAAATTATTTACCACGCTTGGATTACATATTTTGCATATACATAAAACATGTTATATCCAATTTTATATTGCATATCAGAGGGTCGCATTATAAAGGTAAATATGTGTGCAGTGGTATGCATATTTAATAGTTTATACATAACACTAAGCAAGTCTCAACAAGATGAAAGCTACCCATATGTGTAATGTAGAATTTAAGCAGTACAGGTACGGGCTTAAGGAATGGAAATTTTACGGAATTCACGCTTAGCATGTAAGTACCACTAGATAAATATGTCTCACTATTTATTTCGTTGTAAGTATTTGCGCAGATGTTTGAATAAAGAATTCATCATTAGCATCATGTATAATGTAACCTGATACATTCTTCTGTTTGGCATCATCGTTTTCCTTAGAACACGTATGTATGTGCTAGAGAACAATTTTACGTTACAGAACGTTACAGGGTTTATTAATCAAATTTCGTCTGGTAGGGATGTTTATTCGCATGACTTTTGTTAGCAAATTCGTCTAATGACGAAAGGCTTCGATGCGTCCACCGAAGGCTACAGGCAGAATGTCAAACAAGAATATCAATGTCAATGTCAAATGTCAATGCGGTGCGATTGAAGATACATATCATTTTTTCTTCAATTGCCCTTTTTATATAGAAAAAAAGAGTTATCCTTTTAACAATCTGTCCCGTTTTCAACCCATAACTTTGCAACTACTTCTTTTCGGAGTTAAAGACGGATCACATGAAGTAATCTCATTAATATTCAAACATGTTCAATCTTTCATCCGAGATAGTCATAGATTCTAGCCCAACTCTATCTCAGGAACAAACCATATTCTGCAAACGATGCCCCGTTCCCGCAACTGCTTCTTTTTCTTACCGCAACTTCTCTTATTTTGAAACTCTACTCTTTCACGTATGTCCCTTTTCTTCTCATTTTATTAGCTATTATGCTTTCTACATTACTCTGTTATACTTTTTTGTATTATAACCTATACTACTTTTTCATTTCTAAACGGTATGCAATTACCTATCACTGTAATATATTGTTCGTAATTTTGACATGTCTTTAAATAGTTGTTATACGTTTTAGTGTTTACACCATTACAGCAGCGCTTCTAACAGAAGAGAGACATAGTATAAGCCTCGAGCTTCCTTCTCAATTTTGTCCAATTGTATTTTACAGCCTTTATGTTAAGCAATACTGCAATTCTACCTGCCTAGCATATTTTTTCAAATATAATATGTATGTTTGTATTGTATTGTATTGCTTATATGTACTTTCAATGAATTAAATAAATAATGTTAAAACCAAACAAGAATATAAATTAAAACACATACACTAACAAGTATTTGCGCAGATGTTTGAACAAATAATTCAATATTGTTGTTACGCAAATGTTGATAGATTTACCATCATAAGTTGTTGTTTTCTCTGCTTACAGGATTTGAAATAACAGCAACACCAGGGGTTAGAATCATGTATAATTCTACCAGATACATGATTCTGTTTGTCATCATCGTTTTCCTTGGAACGTGTATGTATGTGCTCGATTATTATTATTTTCATTATTCAAGAATGGATATTGATGTTAACTGCAACGCCATATTCCAGGGTGATAAAGATGAAATTCAACGTGCAGAGAAGATTATTCAAGTTAGAAATTTTCTCCAACCTAAAAAATACTCAGAAATGACGAAAACCTGCTTACATTTTAAACGTCTGCGTGGATATATTGATCATCATCTAACGGAAGTTGAACGTGACTTTCCAATAGCGTTCAGTCTACTTATTTAC
Organism: Dreissena polymorpha; assembly: GCF_020536995.1. NCBI lineage: Eukaryota > Metazoa > Mollusca > Bivalvia > Myida > Dreissenidae > Dreissena > Dreissena polymorpha. Next base: position 76,858,822 of record NC_068366.1, on the reverse strand, counting down.
ACAGATATTGAACAATCGGAAAGACTTCTACGCGCCAATTACAGACCACAGAACTTTTATTGCATACACGTTGACTCCAAAACAGATGAAGCCATATACGTCGGCATGTCTTCAATCGCGAGTTGCTTTGATAACGTGTTTATGACATCAAAGCGATTTAACGTTAGGTGGGGTACAATGACCGTTCTCGAGCCAGAATTACTCTGCATGCAGGAGCTTTGGAATAAAAGTATTGAGTGGAAATATTTTATTAATCTGACTGGACAAGAGTTTCCATTGAAAACAAACTACGAACTTGTACGCATTTTACAGGCATATAATGGATCAAACGACATTGAGGGAACTTTTAAAAGGTATACTGAAATTAAGTTTTACAAGTAAGTCTATTAATATGTTTCGTTTTACATAAAATCCCCACACAAGTATGTAATTAAATTAGTGCGTTACTAACAAACAAATAGACATGTATTCAAAAAGGAATGCATACAAGAAAAATCAAATTGTTAAACTGTGCACATTTTCTTACGGATGCAACCATGTGTCAACTCAAGCATCTTATAGCGTTATGTACCTTTATTTTTTCTAATTAAGTAAACAATTGATTATGACTATATTTTAGGCAATATATTTTCGATAAAAAAACTTCAGACATTTCTTAATCCGTGTCTTAATAATACCCCAATGAACATGTTTCAAAAATACTCTTCAAATAATAAATACCATAGAGCGAGTATTAGTCGTTTATAGATTCATGCAATGTTGCATTCCCTGCACATGTAAGCATTTTTTAAAGCATAAAGTAATCGTCGTCTTTCATGGTTTTTATTATATATTATGACCTTCTGAGTGTCTTTGTGTCATAATGTGTCGGCATGTATATTTTTCAGACATTTTATTCGACAGTATAAAGACACTGAATCTAATTTTAATTGATTTCGCTACAAAGACTTTCTTGCTCGTGTTTTTCTTAGGTATTAAACCAGATATTTTGTATGGGTTTAGTTATTAAAGTTTTGTGATTGGCGGAAGGAGGGGTTTACCGAATATGCAAACACGTATATGGTTTATATCTTTAAAGCGAGATTATACGATTTTTATATGTGTTAAATTGTAATATATTGATAAACATATGTTACACTAACACAAACTAGGCAAGAAAAAATATACACTGAAGACGAATTTCATAAAATGCAGCAAAGACCAATTAGCGCGCAGAGCCGATTGTGACGAAGATATTTCATACATACTTTCCTACACTAACCGAAGCATTCGTCTAGATATCGTTGCAGGAACTTAAAATGATCCGTAAAACAAAATTGTGTCTTTGTGTCCTATGAACGAATCTGCACTAAAACTAAATTTAGATTCACATCGAACATGCATGTAATACATACTGGCGAATTCGACAGTACAGACATTTTCGATTTCAGAATTAAATTAGCCGCGTTCTAAGAAAACTGGGCTTAATGCATGTGCGTAAAGTGGTAGTTACCTGGTACACATACCTAGTAAAATTGTATTACCGAATATACCGAAAATACTCAAACCAAACAAATTTTTCAAGTAATGTAATATACCAGTCGTGATATTCATATATTATTCAAAACGTGTCCGCTTAAAATTAATGTTTATTTTTCACGATAGACACTTAGAATTTGCAAAATTTAAAAACAGTTTCTGTATAGGAAAAGAAGTCAAGAAACACTGACAAAAAAAAGAAACTTTAAGCGCACTGTTCTCCAGTACCGGTAGCTATTGATTATCTTTTCATCCTTTGAAAATGGTCTTCATGAAATAAAAGAAAAGTTAAAGACATGCGCGTTCTATGCAATCCGCATTACATAATATGAACATGCATTTATATCTTTCTCGAAATACTGGCAGGTGAATTTTTGTGTTTGTTTATATAAATTGATCAGTGTTAAAATGGAAAATTAAAGTATTTCTGATTTCGTTTAAACGATACGGTTGGGCTTCATAAAACATATGTATATAAATTGTATTGCGAGAAAGAACACGTTGAGAAGAGGCGATATAATTTAAAACAATAATCTGCTAACAATATTCGATTTCATGTGCATTTATTCGAATATAACTTTGATTAAAATATGTTCGAACTTACATCAATATGGGTTTAACTGATTCTCACTGATTTCAGAGCCAGTACGGATCGGTGGCAGAGAGCCGGTGCACCACCTCATAACATCACGGCTATAAAGGGGTCTGTGCATATTGTGGCCAACAGAGGCTTTGTGGACTTTATATTGCATGATCAGCGAGCCCATGATCTCTTGAACTGGACGAGACAGACGGAGGTGCCTGATGAAACTTTCTTTTCTACGCTCAACCATAACCCTCATCTCGGTGTGCCAGGTGCTTATTTAGGTAGGTTCGCAATTGTTGATCAACTCGGCTTATCTTCATTTAACAACGCTGTACAAGGGCACTATTTTGGCGTACGGATAAGACGAAAGTTTATGAAAAAGACCGATTAGTAATGAATTATCTTGTTTTAAAGGAAACTTTTCACAGATTTTGGCATGTACTGAAGCTTGTTATTAAATGCTTTATATTGATAAATTTAAATTTTGGACCTAAAAATATCCAGTAATTAAAACAATAATACAAATAAAATAAGAAAAAAGTAATCTTCAACTGGACACGATCCACTGACACCTGGAGTCCTGGAGTAAAAAGTATCCCGCTTAGACCACTCGACAATCCTTGCCCATGATATTAGCGGATGTTTTTATACGTTATATAAGCAATCCTCGTAGGTTCACAAAATATAACGACACCAACAGAACTTTCCAAATTAGCCAATCGTTTCGCGTTGCAACGCTTTATAATTTTCAGGTTTTAAAATAGTCAAAAGATGCATATATTGGATTTTTTAGAACATGGTAAATGTATTACTATTACCTCACAAAAATCATAACTAAAACGGGAGTTTGCGAATCTGAAACAACTTTTTTTAATTTTGTCAATTTACCAAAACGTGAAAACTTAAAAAGGCCCCTTTAAGTTTACCATTTCTGGGTCAGTATTTAAAGCAGAGCAATGGCGCATCAATTGAACTTTTATTTAGTATATTTCATCCAAAGGTTCAAATTCTTTATCTATGTTTGAATGCACAATTCTAGTCATGCTGTTTTAATCGCATATGCCTATCTAACATTTTTTATTACAGAGAAAGTGTTCCTTATTAAAATTGTAACGATTTTATATTGATTGTTTAATGCTTGAAAACCCTCTGAAAAGTCTATATAAATAAGATCAACAATTTTAACGTATTGTTGAATTGTTTGAGTTCGGATTAATTATTTCAGGTTGTTTTTAAAAGACAACATGCATCGGTTATTTATGGCGCTGTTGCGTTATGATGATGAGCTGGACAAAGCAGAAGACAAAATCGAAGATAATAATGTAGAACATGTCGAAGACATTAAAAGGTTGTAGGAAGGGGTCAAGCAGATCTTCCGTCTGGATGTTGAGATGATAAGAGTTAAACGAATGGTTGATCGTGACGTGTAACTGTTTCAGTAGTAGGCTTAGAGTTGGTTTGGGTCTAGAAATTTGATTTAGTCATTACCGAATTGATGAAGTACCGAGAATATTTAGTAGTTGTTGGAGACGGTCAACATAAACCGAGAGATTGATCACTGGGTGACACTGATGTTGATGTTATTCCGTCTGTGGCTTGCATGGGTTATTTATGATTTATAGTTGATAGAACTGGTTAATACATGTCTGCTGGCAAGGAAAGTCGTGTTGGAAAAGTTTTCTCGAAATTACAAAAGTTGAGATCCGGGAGAGCAGACTGCACAGCTTGTGACAGAATGTCAGTCTTTCTGACTATGGGGAGCCAATAATTTCTCGGAGGAGAAAACATTGTCTCTTTCAGTGCCAGAGTAAAGAGATTGATATCCGTCCATAAAGTAAGTTCTGTATGGGTCGTTCTTCGTGTTCAGCACTAAACAGTGGCAGAAAAGCTTCGTGTTTAATTCTTTCCGTTTTATACATGGGAAGAGACAAAGGCGAAAGTAAAAGGGCTTGATCAAAGCTGATGTGATGATATGAGTTAAGCAGACCTTGTTGCCAGCTGTGACCCTTACAATTAATTTAAACTGCAAAGTTCATAATTAATATTATTGTTACGGTTTCTTATAAACGGTTTTATTTCCGTCGTTTGGTTACATAATAGTTTGTCTCCAGAAAAAATACGGTAGTTGCGAAACATCTTGGGTACAAATGGACATAATTAAATACATCTAAAATAGAATTTAAAAAAACTTTACCATAAGCAGTGTTTTATATCGTTAGTTTATTTCATTTAATTTCTTTGTTTAAATCATCGTTTTTTTAGAACAAATATTGCGCAGAATGCTTTAACGTTAAAAAGTAGGTCACACACAGAAGCAACAACAATCAACGATTTTAACTATACGTCAGATGTATTACATAATATATAGTTTGCTTAAAAACAAAAATAGCAAATTCATAATTTTTAAAGCGAATCTATTTCTTAAATCAAACAAAGCGCTCTTTCCAAAACAATTCAGTAACATTCGGCCCTTTCCGTATGCTGAAGCGTTTTATAATTACGTCCATAAATGGTTATCAACTGCAGTGTACCATCCGCCTAGTGCTAATTTACATTTGTGAGCATATTTGAGAACCAAATATGCTCAAGCTGACAGTTGTTTTCCTAGAAGATGACGTTGCTGAAGTTAATTATCGCCACTTAAATAATAACGTCCGATATTGGCATCAAATGTGTACATATCTAAATCTTTACATTATTAAGGACATTTATCAGTAGCGTTCATGATCAAGATATGATTACAATGCAGGGGTACCGGAGTCGGACGATGCGATCAAGCCATTCCTGGCGCGATTCAAGCATTGGGTCTGGGGTCAAAGAGAGTGCCATGGCAAACACGTGCGCAACATCTGTGTCATAGGCATTGGCGATCTGCCGGATCTGGCCCAGAGCAAGAAGCTCTTCGTGAACAAATTCCATCAGAACTTCCACCCCTTTGGCTACGATTGTCTTGAGGAGCTCATCGCAAACCGCACCCGGGACACTTACCTCGGTAATCTCGATTTTGATTCCAGATATTACGAAACTTTGGGATTTGTTGAGAACAAAATATAATGCAACATGGAAAGCATATTTGTTTGCATTAAGTTGTATGCTTAAAATTGTATTAATGTTAATCTAAGTGTGAAAGATTAATTGTATTCTATATATAGTATATTTGTATTTATGATATAGCTCCGAATTTAAAAACATTAATCATGAATACTATGTTAAGCATTAAATAAAAATGTATATTAATTCTAAATTAGAAAAAATCATATTGTAGTTGGATTTTCATCAAGTTCAATAGCTACGGAAATAAGATTTGTGATTAACATATTTCATTGTGTTAAATGTGTTGTACAATAATTTTGTATTAAGTAATCCGTATTCAGAAAACACATTTACAATGGCATCCTTTCTTTACATCAAAATTTAGGTTGTTATAAAAAAAAATACTCGTGCGTTTGATTTGTTTTCTATAAATGTATTTTAACATCGATGAGTTTAAAAATCTGTAAAATTAATTGCATATCATTGATAAAAATTACTTGAATGAAAGATATATGTTATATCAAAGTTGTTTGAAGATTATTAATCGGACTCGTCTTATATAAGGAGTGTAAATAATAACGTCATTTCAACTTTATGCCAATAACTCTGGCCTACGTTTACTGTTCACACATCGAATAAGACAATAATCAAGCGTCATTATGGTGACAGATGCGTCTATATGCATTTATATTTCACATCTAAATCTTTATATATTAAGACTGTATAGGTCTTTAAGGGTCTTGTTCATCTAGTTTTGTATCGTTGAAACCCATGACCTAGCCAGACAAAATTAAGAATCAGAAGGTAATCCAATTATTAAGTAAAATAACCTGACAGGAAATAAGTTAACAAACCTTGAAACAAATGACGAAAACTAGTTATAACTTCATACGTATGAACGCAAAGAGACACATCTTCATTTGATGATATGCATATGATTTATTTATGTTGTACATTCTATGAATCCATTACCATTTCATCAAACGCATAAGAAATATACCATAGTAAAATATCTGCAATTATTATATGATATGGTCTATAATTATATTTATTATGTTTCATTGCGTAAGACTTATACGTCAACATACTGGAATTCGTAATGCAAGTCTGAGTGCGCAGTGGTTTGTTTTTCATTAGTTCCTTTAAATTTATATTCCATTTCTAGTATATTTAAATAATGAGCTAGTCGTTATCATAATATGAGATGATTTGTTTTTTAATATAAAGCATAGCTATTATTATTCGCTTATAAAAAACAGTAAAAACTCAGTTATTCGTGTATATACATTGCAGACATAATAACTCGAATTATACTGTGTTTGTATATTGAAAAAGTGAAGACATATAATGTGAATATGTTATATAATCGAAAATATCCGTGTATTTTTAAATAACGTTTATTATATGATAATGAACGTCTTTTGTCAGATGTACTACACGATTCTTTCAAACTACTAACCATTGCGACACTTAGTGTTTGGTGTGAAATGTTCGACAAAGCGATGTTTTACCGAAGAAGTGTGTTGTATGTGTACATCAAATTAATCATTATAAGCATATATTTGCAATGACCGTTGTCTTTTATATAAAGGTAAGAGTGCTTTATTAACTGAAAATTATTTTATCAAAAATTAAGTTATTACATGCATATTTACATTACTACATATATATTATTATACTGATATGTGTGATAAAGGCCAGCAATACATCCGTTTAAAAAGCGCGCTCGTACATGTAGATGTATCATATCTTCAATGCTGATAACCCAAGCCTCAATTTGTCCACAAGTTCAAAGTTATTGCAGAGAGTGATAATTCAATTTGTTTTATCCTCCAGTGTGGACAAATGTGTCCGTCATATATGAAATTGCTTTACTGTCATATATATGATAGTTAGTGATTAACACAAAATAATAGCTCCCCTCGAGGAAACCACGAGATATTATGTCGCAATTTGAAATTAAAGATAGAGCTTGTAAACTCTATTAATTTCTACATCTATTCCCTCCATTGCTCAATCTTGAAATTTTGTTTCAGTTTTATCTCCGATGAGATCGAAACTGGATCATGTGGGGTCAAAAAATAGGTCACTTAATCATATTAAAGAAAGAATATGTAAACAGTCAAGAAGTTACATTTGTTTTTACAATATATGTGTACCTTATTCGGAACATTTGTTCAAAAGATTTATCCAAGAAGGATGTGGTTCATATCCATTGAAAAAGCATATCGGTCACGAGGTGTGGCAGTTTTCACCGGTCACGAGATGTGGCAGTTTCCACCGGTCATGAGGTGTGGCAGTATATACTGGTCACGAGGTGTGGCAGTTTTTATCGGTCACGAGGTGTGACAGTTTCCAGCGGTCACGAGGTGTGGCAGTTTCCACCGGTCACGAGGTGTGGCAGTTTCAACCGGTCACGAGGTGTGGCAGTTTCTACCGGTCACGAGGAGTGGCTGTTTCTACCGGTCACGAGGTGTGGCAGTTTCTACCGGTCACGAGGTGTGGCAGTTTTCGCCAGTCACGAGGTGTGGTAGTTTCTACTGGTCACGAGGTGTGGAAGTTTCGACCGGTCAAGAGGTATGGCAGTTTCCACCGGTCACGAGGTGTGGCAGTTTTCACCGGTCACGAGGTGTGGAAGTTTCCACCGGTCACAAGGTGTGGCAGTTTCCACCGGTCACGATGTGTGGCAGTTTTTACCGGTCACGAGGTGTGGCAGTTTATATTTTATATACAATAATTTTTTGATATATTTTCAGAGATTTAGTTTAGTTTTCAGTCCCGACACCGAGATTATCTTATCAGGGGGGCGTGCGTATACGGGAGCTTACCGCGTTTAAGTGAGAAAGTTGGAACAAAACTTCCAAGATGGCGTCGTTTTAGTGTTTTTTCGTGAAGGAGTAGCGGATATTTTCACCCGGTAAGCCAGTTTATATTTATATTACTTTTAAATGAATAAGCCCTTTCGGCTCTACGGTGTTTGTGCTCCCCTCGGTTTTTTGTTTCAATACCGTAGACGTCGGAATAAAAAAGTTATTGAAGCAAAACCGTCGACAAATTTGTTGTTTAATTTCTTGACCTTCGAGATGTTGGATGTTCGATATCATTTTCTCTCACAATAAACAGTATTTGTAACTGTTTACAGTAAAATATAACATAAATCACGATTATTTTACTATCTCGACGCGTTTTTATGTCTATTAATTCATTTAATGCCGAATTATAACGAGTTAACTCCCCTTTTTGGAACTAAACTTCCTTTTAAGCACATTTTGGGACCTGACTTCCAAATGATAAACAGCTCTTTCATATGTTAGAAGGTTTAATGCGAAATAACTTTCGTGAATGAATTCCGCATTGGTGCGAATGTTTTGGAAAACATTTTCACTTGAGGAAATCAAGAGTTATCTTTTTTTAATTAATTGTAATATTATTCATTATATGTTTTATCGCGTACTTAACGCTAACATTTAGTGTGTGTAATATAAGACATTCGACGGTATTATTAACACAGTGTAATTCTTACCTGTTTATTTTAACACATATGGGCATACTTATGTTTGAATATGCATCAAACGGTATAATATGCCTACTAAACAGAATACTAGGCTTACTATTTCCAGATATCAAGACGCCAGTTATATGTGTCGAGGATGCCAAGATTAAAAAAGACGGCACTGAGGTCGCCGTGGTGTAATGGATATGGTGTCCGCCTAGCGACCGGGAGGTCACGAGTTCGATCCCCACCGTGGGAGCGTTCTTTAGATCTCCCCCAAAGACACCAAGTACTGGTTCTAGGCCCAGGAAACGGACTCGATAGCGTTTATATAAGCCTTAGGCTTTCGATGCAATCGAGCTAAAATAAATAGGTTTAAACTAAAAAACACGGCGTAACGAAGTGTGTACCGCTCTTAAAAGCGAAAGGCACATGAAAACCCATCAATCAAACAAAAAAGATTACCGGTACGTCGAAGTACCACGCCAAACAATCACATGTACGTGCAATATAAGTGTAATGAAAAACAGAAAAGAGTAAAGCCGTTTCGATTTTAGTATAAGGTTGCTGTAACCAAATACTGCCAGTGTTGCGATTCGGAATTCATGAAGCAATTTGGAATACCTGACACCTGCTTAGAAGATGCATATCGGCTGATGTTGTTTTTTAATGAAAACTTAAATATTAATTGTTTAATTAATACAATGACATTTGACACGTTTTACCATAACGATACTGATACATGTAGGTGACTTTGATGTGACACATTTTGGACGACCTTCTTTGAAACCATTTCTGAGTTGGTCACTATATTATAATCGAAAAAGGTGAATTTGTAGTGGATATACAGATTTGAGCAAATGCAATACACGATATGATTTCAGTAGAAGTGATCAATATATACATGTTTTTTGTCTTTTTTATACATATGTGAATACATATTATTTAAGACTGTTGTATTGAGGGAATAAAGAATTGGTTCACTTAGAAAGATTATTTCGTTTGTTCCTATCATTGAATTCTAATCGTAAGTAATTTTAATCTGTCAAATGCATAACGAATTCATTCCGACACAAATCTTTTTTTATCATGTATCTAAGTGCTGAATACAATTGAAGATGTATGCAGAGGCATCGTTGGAAGAAATGACGTAACACAGATAATGGTTTATTTTCATAAAAAAGTTAGATACTAGCAGCATGACATATACGGAACAAAACGTGTAATAAAGTAGCAGTCATAGCAATTATATGTCAGACTTGTCTATGTAGAAATAATAAGATAAAACAATAAAAAAAACACATAATACATCAGCTGTACATTTTTTGGGGTTCGTTTGTTTTATTTGCTGTTTTAGTCCGGCTCTGTTGAAGGACTCTGTCTTGCATATTCTACATTTAAACTCATGTGGTCCATGAATTGGGAATGGTATCCCAGTCTTCCGCTAATTTTATATTCCTAATTACATAAAATTATACTGCAACGAAAGATGCACTTATTATCGCCCTTTAACCTTCATCATCAGAAAAGACAGTAAAAGAATGGTTAAAGAAAATTTCATATCAGAATAAGGTCGACACGTCATAAAATACATTTAATTAATTAAAATATTACTGAAATGGCTGATAAACATTCTATTATCTCGTACATAAGCCACCCCACAACCCATCTTCTTTAAAATCGGTGAATTGATTCAGTTGGTCGGCAGGTTTTGTGTACAGCATTTTTATAAGTCTACAGTAAAATGATTAAGAAAACACTTATATTGCACCACATAAAATGCTATAAAACTATAATATTGAAGTACACATATAAACTTCATTACAGATGGGTAGGTATTTCGTGTCAAACTCTTTCACATATGAAAGAGCTGTTGGTCATTTGGAAGTCATGTTAGGCTGCTTAAAGTACATATAGATGCATTACTTAATTTAGATTAAGCAAAATAAAACACAAGGTATTTGCCAAGATTCATAAGAGTCAAATATATACGAGAAGTAAGAGCGTTATCGTATGGAGCAAGATTTGCTCATATAGAATTGAACCTCTTATTGCTTTCTTTCGAAATGATGTCATGTCTCCGAACTAATATGCAATACGCCCGGTGTTTTTTTAATATGCGGATTAATGCTCCGTTTTCGATCCATAATTAATGAACGCCTCAATATTTTCAAAAATTAACTACGGATTAATGTTCACCGACATTTTTTCATACAGATTTTATATAAATATTATAGAGCTGAACAAAAAAATACATTAAGCTCTGTTTTCCCGGCACACGCGCTGGACATACACCTTTAAAAACGCTACACCAATCCCAGTACTTGTGAACTTAATAGATTGTAAACAATGACGGTTGAAATCCGTACGTGGGATTTTTTTTGGTAACGAAGAGCGACGTAAACTTTCATGAAGCCTTTCATTCATAAATGTTTATATGCGTCGGGTGTCAAAACCAGCATCACCGGATGTAAAATCTATTTTTGACCTGCATATTATCCGCTGCTGTGTGCACCCGCAAATTAGTTTAAAATGGATTCCGAACCGGTAAGTCGATTACATAACATCAGAACATAATATCCCTTCCAAAAAGGGCACTATGCTGCTTAATAGTACATGCACATTGAAAAAAAGTGAAGCTACCCACGTATAATGTCGCAGTTTTTAACAAGTATACAAGTTATGTATCATCTTTTGTAATGTAGCTTGAGGTTTCGTATCTTTGAAAAGTATGAAAGAGGTATACATTTAAACAGAGGAAACGTTCTTTAAAACATTCATATCAATGGTAAATTCATTCACGACAGAAAGTTCGTGTTATTACCTTCTTACATGGGTATGAGTTGTGTTGGTCATTTGGAAGTCATGTCCCAAAATGTGCTTAAAAAGAAGTCAGTTCCAAAAAGAGGGGTTAAACCAAGAGTTTTTGGCAATAAATTAGTAGATTAAGAGATTAAACGGCGTCGGGAAAATTAAATAATCATGGTTTTAGTTATATTTTACCGTTCACGTCCATCACTACTGTGTATTATAAGAGAAAATGATATTTGTGCATCCCATTTCTCGAACGTCACGTAGGGAGACAATAGATTTGTGGACGGTTTTCCTTCAATAACTTTTTTATCCCGACGTCTACGATCTTGAAACAAATAAAAACCGAGGGAAGCATAAACACCGGAGAGCCGAAAGGGCGTATTCATTTAAAATAATTATAAATACAAAGGGGGTTACCGGGTGAAAATATCCTCTCTTCCTTCAAGAAAAGCCAACAAACGACACCATCTTTGAAGTTTTGTTCCAACTTTCTCACTTAAACGCGGTAAGCTCCCGTATACGCATGCCCCCCCCCCCCCCGCCCCCCTGCTTATGCGAAGTACTTTCTTGGTGTGCTGATTTCAGGACGTGCGATACCGAAGGACCTTGATGGCCATGCATGATTGGATAAGGAGAGCAAATTTACTGCTACATAAGACTACTGCCGTTGTGTTTTATTTGTCAGGTTACTGGTGAACCATAAAGTAATTGACCTCTTGAACATGTTTGTATTATATTTTTGAGCACTTTAAAAATGTGTCTGTTCAACTACCATTGAAAGCGTGTGACAACAAGCAATAAACTGGTATGTGTGTACATTCTTTCCAAAAGCTTTTATAAAAAAAATATTTATCTTTTGCAATTTTAAAATATTAAGATTTTCAGTTGTGATAGAAAGGCTGCTACTAAAAATCAAATAGAACAAAGAAACATAAAGACTGTGTTTCACAGTCAATAACAAGATACTACATGTGTCAGACATTCTGCATTATCGAGTCATAAAATATAGCAGAGACAGATTCTTATATCTATTAAATGTATTCATTAACTCTTTCCCGAAAACCAATTTTAATGTTAACATACAATTAAGATTCTACAGAGAAAAGTGCACATAATTTGTTAATGGAAGTGTTTCAACAAAATGGCATGCAGCGATTTGAATTGCACATTCACTATTCCAGACAAAAAAATCTATGTTTTAACCAGTATAACATTGTTGAATATCTTATGAATAATCTACTGCAAAGAAGAGCCATATCAAAAAGAACATGGACCGATGATAATGCCTATACTAGGTCTGTAGAACGTTAAGACGTTCCATCCGCTAAAGAATATTATATTGTAGAAAAAACACAATTTGAATATTTTAATACATGCACACTTGAATTTTCCGCAATATGTATTCTGGGACAAATTTATATTTTAACGAAATAAGCCAAAAATAACACATAGATGACAGTTACGAAAGCGCTCAATTAGGTCATCACTCTGGGTAAAATAACCTTAAAGATTATCTAAGACTAAGCTAAAAAGCAGTCAGTTTTCAACAAAATGTACTGCAAACTATATTTAACCAAGATTTTGTATCTAGCAAAACTCAAATCTTTGTAAAATTGGAGCAAGAAGCTGCTAGCGCTCTGCAATTGAAACAGGACTAAAGGCACATTAGTTTTCACTGTCTTCAAATGCATAGTTAATACAAAGGAATCGTTATTTTGAAAGTGTTTTTCGTCAAGGTTTTGTGCAGCAGATTTATTGTAAGTTATTAACGGAACAATTGCCTTCCCTGATATCAACATATCTTTGCATAACGTAATAACACAAGAGAATGTGATCACAAACAAGTCAAAAAATAAAGTCTAAAGACCTGCTCTTTTGAAATTTAAGATTCCTATATTGTACATGTTTTCCCTAAGCAGAACAAAACATCCATTTACTGTCCTGATAAACAATTTATGTTTGTCAAGCCATTAAATACTGCTGGTACGCAAATAGATAATTAAACATTGCTTGTATAGTTCAGATTTTATAAAGTTAAAATTCCAAAAGATAAATAAAAGGGCATGATAAATAGATACATATCAAGAAAAAACATTATAAAAACAGTGCTTTATATTGATTTGTTTATCTGGAGATACAAATGCAACTTCATAACGAAATCTTGAATTGCGCTATTTTCTTCGTAAATGCTACCATGCACAGTTAATTATTATTTATTAAGATTTATCCTGAACTGAACGGCCCGATATAATGGTTTTGTAACTGACAAGCCCATGCGTGTGAAACGCAGAAATTGGTTTTAATCTGTTAAAAATGGAAGTGTTCCACAATCATTGTGCATTGTCATCTCAGTGATGTTTCCACTTCCTCATCATTCATGCTAGGTAAAACTAATCCGGGCAAGCTCAAGATAAAATAATTCATCCGTGACGATTTGACGCTTTAGCAAGTGGGATATGTATATTTTCGTCATTTTGAACACGGAAATGGTAAAGCGCGATATCATTATACATTTATTTCAATTTCATCATTTTAGGTGGGTTCTTACATCAGGAAAACATAAAATTAGTTTACAAAAACGAATGTCTCATATGAATATTTAGAAGCGCATTTTGGCAAATTTCATGCTACCTACCCCACGCGATAAAGCGTCCAATCGTCACGAATGAATGGTTTTACTCATAGTTATGAGTAAATTTATTATTCTCTACTCTCAAAATACTATTAAAATCCCATCATCTTTATAACCCATATCATCATCATTGTCATTATCAAACAAATAATAAATCAAAGACAAACTAGGAGTGAGTGCTTGTATTTGACAGGACTTTCAACATATAAATGCAAAAAACAATTCTTCTGACGCCCGTATATGTTGTATGGGCAATGGATATAAACCTCAACGGCACCGCTCAGTTGAGGAATCTCGAGACGACTGGAACCGGTGTAACATCTTTGTTCAGGTGTATAAAGAACTGAAACGATACTATTTAAATGCTGTAGGGCATGTAATTATGAATACTTCATATGCACATGTGTGTCATGTAAAAAAGTGCAAATGTATTCATAACAAGTAGACGTCAAGTATATATCTCAAATAAAGAGTTACTGTTTGAATAAACTGATCCCCGCCGATGCCCAAAGTGCACACAGGACGCCCCCAATGCCCATCAATCACGCTAACTTGCTTAAATATTATAAATTAACAAATGTGAAACATTAATTTGTTCAAAAAAGCTGCTAATATATGTAAGATTTATCCACCACCACCAATCAAGAGAAGTGTACATGACTTCACGTACACCCCATACAATAATCAGTAGTAATAAACGATTCAGGTAAAACCGCGAGCGGGATACGCAACCCTACTGCAATTTTTGTTTTCTTATTTTTCTTTTAATGGCAGGACCCATGGCTCGAGACCGGTGTCTAGGTGCCTTCATCACCTCCCGAAACCTCTAATTTAGAGAAATCTACAAATAAGCAGCTATTATGATACTGTAAACATTAAGTATTCTTTAGTAAAACATGTAATTAAAACATTATCAATTTCATTGTGCAAATTAACATAACAAACAAACATCAAAAGCATCCCGCACACACCCCGGACATCAACAAGAAACAAACAAATCACTCAAACCATAAAATCCATAAAACATCTAAAAAGAATGTTGATAAATCATAAATATTCCGAGAAATATATAAATGCATATGACGAATTTAACAGCTATATTTAACCGACTTCAACATATAACCAGTCAAACCAAAATGAAAATATTAATCGTACAGGTTACAGTATACTAAATAACCGTTTCATGTAGTGCTGTACTATCTAAAAAATACCATAGTTTGTTCGAAGGCATGTTGTACACTTTAAACTATTCTTCTTGCTTTATCTTTTGAAGAAAGTAGTAGGGCATGAATAGGTGCTCACTACTTAATCCCTGAAATATGATAAACTAATAGACTAGAGTAAAACATTGCACTGAAAAAGGTTACATTCCACTATAAAACGGCTGGAAAAAAGTTGCAAAAACAGTCGATTTTGACTTTTGACAAGTTCTTTTTTGGTTCGTGCATGACATATGTTTTTTATTGCACAAATCGACTCCGCTTAGAATGGCCTTTAAGAAAATGTATGGTTATGGGGGTCTCTATGTGCAAAATGTTGCATTTATTTTCGCTTAAAGATGTCGCTTTTACATTGAATTATATAGGGAAACTATTTAGTATATTGTGACCTAAACCTACACCAGGCCCATTCACGAAGGAGCTGTATTTACATAAAATCACATTTTTTTGCGTGGGGTAATACGCTTTTTGGCAATTTTCACGGAATAAACGCGTTTGTTTCATGAATTTAAGGAGCATTGTGAGTTTTACGAAAAAAATGCTTTTTCAGAGGAAAATAATAAAAATTCGTAAAAAAACTCGCATTGAGCATCTCAAATCGCAACAATTTTTGCTGAAAGGACCTCAAAACCCGTTTTTATGGTTGTTTACTTCTTTATGGAGGTAGCTTGTAACAATGTTCCAATATTTTGACTGATTGTTATTATTTAGGGCAGTCTTTTTGCTCCTGATCGCCTTTTATAATTCAAAGCATCGACCGCGAAAGCCAGATGGCTTACCAGGCGTTATTATAAAATGCATTTTTAAGCATTTCTACGTGAAAGATCGATCTGAAATTTGGCACGCATATTGAAAATAGGTTTATATTTATCAAGAAGTGCTTATTTTTCGCGATGTTAATAATAAACGTTGTGTTTAAGGTTACAGTATACTAAATAACCGTTTCATGTAGTGCTGTACTCTCTAAAAAAATACCATAGTTTGTTCGAAGGCATGTTGTACACTTTAAACTATTCTTCTTGCTTTATCTTTTGGAGAAAGTAGTAGGGCATGAATAGGTGCTCACTACTAAATCCCTGAAATATGATAAACTAATAAACTAGAGTAAAACATTGCACTGAAAAAGGTTACATTCCACTATAAAACGGCTGGAAAAAAAGTTGCAAAAACAGTCGATTTTGACTTTTGACAAGTTCTTTTTTGGTTCGTACATGACATATCTTTTTTATTGCACAAATCGACTCCGCTTAGAATGGCCTTTAAGAAAATGTATGGCTATGGGGGTCACTATGTGCAAAATGTTGCGTTTATTTTCGCTTACAGATGTCGCTTTTACATTGAATTATATAGGGAAACTATTTAGTATATTGTAACCTAAACCTACAACAGGCCCATTGACGAAGAAGCTGTATTTACATAAAATCACATTTTTTTGCGTGGGGTAATACGCTTTTTGGCAATTTTCACGGAATAAACGCGTTTGTTTCATGAATTTAAGGAGCATTGTGAGTTTTTACGAAAAAAATGCTTTTTCAGAGGAAAATAATAAAAATTCGTAAAAAACTCGCATTGAGCATCTCAAATCGCAACAATTTTTGCTGAAAGGACCTCAAAACCCGTGTTTATGGTTGTTTACTTCTTTATGGAGGTAGCTTGTAACAATGTTCCAATATTTTGACTGATTGTTATTATTTAGGGCAGTCTTTTTGCTCCTGATCGTCTTTTATAAATCAAAGCACCGACCGCGAAAGCCAGATGGCTTACCAGGCGTTATTATAAAATGCATTTTCAAGCATTTCTACGTGAAAGATCGATCTGAAATTTGGCACGCATATTGAAAATAGGTTTATATTTATCAAGAAGTGCTTATTTTTCGCGATGTTAATAATAAACGTTGTGTTTAAGGTTACAGTTTACTAAATAACCGTTTCATGTAGTGCTGTACTCTCTAAAAAAAATACCATAGTTTGTTCGAAGGCATGTTGTACACTTTAAACTATTCTTCTTGCTTTATCTTTTGGAGAAAGTAGTAGGGCATGAATAGGTGCTCACTACTTAATCCCTGAAATATGATAAACTTATAGACTAGAGTAAAACATTGCACTGAAAAAGGTTACATTCCACTATAAAACGGCTGGAAAAAAAGTTGCAAAAACAGTCGATTTTGACTTTTGACAAGTTCTTTTTTGGTTCGTACATGACATATCTTTTTTATTGCACAAATCGACTCCGCTTAGAATGGCCTTTAAGAAAATGTATGGCTATGGGGGTCACTATGTGCAAAATGTTGCGTTTATTTTCGCTTACAGATGTCGCTTTTACATTGAATTATATAGGGAAACTATTTAGTATATTGTAACCTAAACCTACAACAGGCCCATTGACGAAGAAGCTGTATTTACATAAAATCACATTTTTTTGCGTGGGGTAATACGCTTTTTGGCAATTTTCACGGAATAAACGCGTTTGTTTCATGAATTTAAGGAGCATTGTGAGTTTTTACGAAAAAAATGCTTTTTCAGAGGAAAATAATAAAAATTCGTAAAAAACTCGCATTGAGCATCTCAAATCGCAACAATTTTTGCTGAAAGGACCTCAAAACCCGTGTTTATGGTTGTTTACTTCTTTATGGAGGTAGCTTGTAACAATGTTCCAATATTTTGACTGATTGTTATTATTTAGGGCAGTCTTTTTGCTCCTGATCGTCTTTTATAAATCAAAGCACCGACCGCGAAAGCCAGATGGCTTACCAGGCGTTATTATAAAAAGCATTTTCAAGCATTTCTACGTGAAAGATCGATCTGAAATTTGGCACGCATATCGAAAATAGTTTTATATTTATCAAGAAGTGCTTATTTTTCGCGATGTTAATAATAAACGTTGTGTTTAAGGTTACAGTTTACTAAATAACCGTTTCATGTAGTGCTGTACTCTCTAAAAAAAATACCATAGTTTGTTCGAAGGCATGTTGTACACTTTAAACTATTCTTCTTGCTTTATCTTTTGGAGAAAGTAGTAGGGCATGAATAGGTGCTCACTACTTAATCCCTGAAATATGATAAACTAATAGACTAGAGTAAAACATTGCACTGAAAAAGGTTACATTCCACTATAAAACGGCTGGAAAAAAAGTTGCAAAAACAGTCGATTTTGACTTTTGACAAGTTCTTTTTTGGTTCGTACATGACATATCTTTTTTATTGCACAAATCGACTCCGCTTAGAACGGCCTTTAAGAAAATGTATGGTTATGGGGTTCTCTATGTGCAAAATGTTGCGTTTATTTTCGCATAAAGATGTCGCTTTTACATTGAATTATATAGGGAAACTATTTAGTTTATTGTGACCTACAATAAAAATGTCTTTAAAATTAAACGTTCAGTACGAACGACAACAAAAAATAATAACACTGACATTTAAACATACCAATATGTCAATAAGTATTCTGGAGGTACTATCTCCAGGAAGTGAGAGTCTCGAAAAACATGACACCCATAACTTAAAAAACCTCTTTTAAACACAATACTAGTATAAAGTAAAAAATGAGTCAAAATAATCAAGAAAACTTAGCTGCTTCAGACTTAAATGAAAATACACCCATCGTCTTTCCCAGTAAAGGAATCGGTTCGTGTTAAGATCCCATCTCACATTGACTAAAAACCGAACTGAAAATATACTAAATATAGTCAGGGCTGGCGGGCGGGGGAATCACCCTTTCGTGTTTTTGCTCCATAACGTTTGCCTGTCAAAAACAACCTCGAATGGCGTCTCACTAGATGTGCAAATCATATATACCCCAAAACGAAAAACTCGTGCGCTTTCGCGCTAAAACATGCACACAAAACCAGTGCATTATACGCGCTAAACCATTACCATAATCTCTCTTCTAAATAACACGTATTAAACCATACTATACCGTATTTATCAAACCGAGAATAATTTCATTTATCGCTAACTTGCAACGAATGTGGTCAAATGATCGCATCTACACTTTTGAATGAAAACCTTGATTTATGAGAGAGATATTAAAATTTCAAATTGTTGCGTTGGGAAAGTCGTCAATACACTTGCAGGTATCCTGTAATTTGCCAAAATGCGCGGTTGCGCTCTTAAATATTCATATGAGCCATAAATGTGTGTAAAAAACTAGTTGTATGTTATCATGATGTAAGAACCCACCAAAAATGATGAAATTGAAATAAATTTAGAATAATATTGCGCTTCACCATTCCCACGTGCAAAAAATACGAAACTATACATTCCCCACGTGCTAAAGCGCCCAATCGTCACGAATGAATGATTGCATCGTGAGCTTTCTCAGAATGTAGTCAAATGATCACAGTTTTAAAATTTAATGGTACAGACTGCTGTATTGACCAGCCATTCTCTACATCTAATTGATAGTCTGTTGTTTTCGCAAATTGAAAACTTGTATGGCCTTTTTTTAACTTTTGCATTTGGCGACAATTTCAAATAACACCGGTAGCCATGTGTAGCAATTGCTTAGTTGAAAAAAGAGCATACATTTTGATTTTTTTTACATAGGATTATAAAAAGTGAGCAGACTTGACCATGTGATAAAGTTTGATGATAAAAGGATTAAACTAGTTGCGTTTGTAGCCCAACCTCCGCGCAGTGATTTGACGGGAACCAGCATAGCTGAATCAAAACCCTGCCATCATAAGCAACCACGTGATGATATTCGAGCCACGTGATACGATAAAATATAATGGCGCCTTACAATATAAAGTGTTTCTTTATTTCTGTTCCTTAAGCCTTAGAAATTGCCTGTAACTTAGTTAGTTATAAGTGTAAACCAATAACTGATAACTAGGGAAGTGGACAGAATAAAGTCGAGTGCGCCCGCTAATAAAGTAAGTTTAGTACAATGCAGGGACCTATAATATGTTATGTCTCATCGAAATCCAGGCAGACGACAAACTGAGAAATCCAACCATGTGCAAACCAATGATACAAACTAAAGTGACTGTCCACTATCCATTAAGGCAAAATTAATAGTGTGAACGAAAAGAAATAAATGTCTGGATAACAAATAACAGCACATGATCAAACAAGAGTGCCCGTTCAAAAGTAAAGCTGATCTGTATAGTATTTATGACCTCGAGCTTGAACCTAGGAACCTGATTACCCGGTAATATGCATGACATTCTATTTTATTATGCTGATCACTTCTGCTAAGTATTTTGAATTTCATCTATGCTGGGCATTTGTGTTAAACAAGTTGCTGCTAATTATACCTTAAATAACCACGATAATCATAAGCTAGCTGTCTGATAGAGAAGACGGTAGGGAAGAATACATGACCAATGTTCATTTAATGAGCAACACCATTAGTTTGCTGTGAACTAAACACTCAAGACAAAATCTTGATCCCAAGTTTGTATAACAAATTCCGACACAAGTATGGCCCATCCATATCTTCTAACATAAAATAGGGGATTTCACAAGTATGTTAGGCCTCCACAAAGCTGTGTGCATAAATCATATGGGTCATACGTCTTGATCTGGACATCAGCACTTTTATAGCTAGAATGTTCGAATTTTATTTAACTATGAATATTCATTACAATTAATATTGTTTTGTAACCATTAAAAAATTTTAATTGTACGTAGGTGGAAACATTTTAATAGCATGCAGTTATCTATTTCATCATGAGTACATATTAAGGTCTTAATAAGTATACATTTGACGTTGTGCAATAGTTCAGTAGAATTGGACGGCTTTTAAACTAAATTAAAAAATTATATCATTTACTTCAATTAAACATAGAGCCATATAGACCAGAGCCATGTTCACACTCAGCCCAGATATTATTTTAGGCAATGTTCTGACCAAGTTTCATAAAGATTGGACCATTATTGGGACTTCTATAGTGTAAACAAGGTTTTACCATAGCCTTATTAGAAAACTACCATGCCCCCTGGTGGCCATGTTTTTAAACCAACCGGAACTATTTTCGAACTCATCCAAGATATATCTAATGTAATAATATGACAGTGTTATATCATTTGTCCCATCCATGAGCAAGTTGTGCTCAGTTGAGCTGAAAAATACAACTGAATGTGACGTGAATATTGCTTGAAGAATGACAAAGTTGCGGACCGTACTTATGGTAGATGCACACATTTAAATTTTCATCTAAGAATGTGACATTTGAGATAGAGAGACAAGTGATTCACTCATTATGAAGATTTTTATAAAGAAATTTAAAAATGGTTCAAACTTTCTCTGACTGTGTAACACATACACATGACAAATGTGATTGCCATATCAAGCTTTTGCCAGTGGGCTTGAATATAAGATGATAAGATACGAACGAACGATTTGAGTCGTGTTCTGAGAAAACTTAGCATAATGCATGTGCGTAAAGTGTCTTCTCAGAATAGCCTATGCAGTCCACACAGGCTAATCAGGGACGACACTTTTCGCTTTTATAATATTTTTCGTTTAAGGGAAGTCTCTTCTACACGAAAATCCCGTTAAGGCGGAAAGTGTCGTCCCTGATTAGCCTGTGCGGACTGCACAGGCTAATCTGGGAGGACACTTTACGAACATGCATTATGCACAGTGTTCTCAGAACGTGACACATTTGGATTAGCTAGAGAGACGTGTGATAGAGCATCTACAACCAGAGCTCCACCTAGGCTTGAATGGAAGTGTGCACCCTGCTGCCCGGAGATATCAACCTGCCACCCCCCCCCCCCCCTTGGACACCTACCATACGTCCATACCCTTTGATTTGAACGATGAATTGGGACGAATATCTAGAAAGTGACAGCTGCATTTAACACGATTGACCATTTCTAAAGAAATCAATCAATACTACTACTGTATGGCAAGAATACTATTAAAAGAGTATTAATAGATTATTAATTAGAGGAACGGATGTTTGAAAAAAAGCAGAAATTTACTGAATTTATATGACTATGATTTTAAATGGACCATTTCACGTTTTGGTAATTTGACAAAATAAAAAAAAAGTTGTTTCAGATTCGCAATATTCTGTTTTAGTTATGATATTTGTGAGTAAACAGTAATACTGAAAATTTACCATGCTCTGAAATAGCCATTATATGCATCATTTGACAATTTAAAAACCTGAAATTATCAAGCGTTGCAACGCGAAACGATTGAATAATTTGGAGAGTTCTGTTATTGTCGTTATATTTTGTGAAACTAAGAGGACTGCTTATATGAAGTAAAAAATACATCCTTCAATGTATGAGCACGGAGGCCGAGCGGTCTAAGTGGTAGACTTTTACTCCAGGACTCCAGGGGTCAGTGGTTCGAGCCCTGTTGAGGGTTACTTTTTTTTCTTTTTTAAATTTTATCCTTGATTATTTAATGGAGCTTTGTAGATCCAATGTTTAATTTATCAATATAAAGCATTTAATGAAAACCTTCAAAACATGCCAAAATCTGTGAAAAGGCCCCTTTAAACGGTTCAAAAAATGTTCGACCATAAATGGGAGGTGGCTTAACCGGTCTTTTTGGCTAACTGATTTACTTTTGAATAAGGGTGAAATACATTTCGTCATGTTCGTTGAACAAACAAAGTTAGCCAACTGGGGACAATATTTTTGCACAGGTCGTCCTTCGACAGATCCATGAATATAACGCAATGGAAAAGGGGCAACATGAACAATACATCCACAGGCAATAAAGTGCCCTTATTTCAAAAAAGCATCTTTCCCTTTTCAAATCTTAGCTGGAGAACAAATCTGAAGATGGGGAACGTTTTTTTTGATGATCATTTTAATGTTGACAACAAGATATATAAGATACTATTTTAGGATAATAACCTATTTAATAAGTTTATATAAGATGCCCCCTTACCAGGTTTTTGCTTGTCAGAGGGAGTCATGTATGCATTTTTTTACCTGACAAAAATCAGTCAATAAAAGTTAAATAAAAACAGTAATGATAATAATGACGTTTTAAATTAAACTGTGTGACCTTGATTATTCAACCATAAGCATTTGCACAGCACATAAAAACGTATGGGAAATGAAATCTCAAAAAGATCTAATAGGTAATCCTTTCACAAGCCGGTTTATTTAAATGTGTCTTGTTTTCATGCATTTTTCGACTTTAGAAGTAGTCTATCTAAAATGATTTACATCTGTAAACATCTGCATTCATACCTTTATTACTCGTTGTTTATAGCCTGTTTATGGATAGACACACACTAGCCACTAATATGGGACATTTCAGTTGACATTAGATCATAAACATGCCTTTTCTAACACTTTCACAATCAACGCCATATATTAATGGTGTTGAAGTAGTAATCATTTTATAATTATTTCCAATTGTCCCTCGTATCAATAGGGCTATGAACTACTCTTTGATATAATGCATCAAAAGATTATGGCAATCTTTTGGATTTTGTTGGTGGAAACATAATGATAATTTAATATATAGCCTGTAAATGTTAAGTTCTCTTAAACTGCTATCCAATCTCTTGTTATCAATCGAATAGTAATTAAGGTATGATTAAGAAGTTAAGTATAACGCTATTGTACAAAATAATAAATAAACGTAAACTGGGTCATTTACATTTGACAGGTAATTTCCAATGACAACTATAATAATTTGTGGTGCATTTGTGTGATAACAATGAAATTACTATGACTTGATTTGACAAAACTTTAAGCCCGGTTTTCACAAAGCGCGGCTCATAAAGAAAATTTAACAAAATCACCCTTGTTCATTTATAAATGATAACCACACTAAAGAAAATTTGTAATGACTTTATATTTGTTATTAATTAAATGTGTTACTTTTTAAATCAGAGGATATAAAGTTTGTGTTCACTTGTCCGATGGGTTACCAATGTGCTTAATTTAAGTTATTCATCCATATTCAAATTATCGTGTATATGATTAATGCGCGGATAATGTATGCTATGGCATGGCTTGACAGGTCTTGACTAATTAAAACATAATTTACACTTGCTAAAAGAATAGGGGTGTATGGGACGTTCAGCGTAAAGATTTGAGTACTTTGTCGCTTGAAAGCAGCTCCTTCCTGAGAACGGGCACAACTTAATATCACGTGATACTCAACCCTCATTATTACGTGATACTCAACCCTCATTTGTTTGAATACAGTAGCTTTATTAAAATACACATTGGGTTTTTGCCGAGTCATGTAGTTTGAACTAGACAAAAGCATAATGAATGTAAACCACGCAAACGAAATTTGAACCTACTTATGAATTGGTATAATTGAGTCTAGCCTTGTCGACAGAATGAAAAGCATTAGTTTGATAATAGATCCGACATTTTGTTTTGTTACCCCATTGTCACAATAACATTCACGTGAATGTGAACACATATTTTATTGGAATATTTAAGTATGGAACTGTGTAAAAGGACGCAAAGGAAATAATCACTATCATATAGACCACTTGAGTCTTGAAACACCGACAGAAAGTCATAAAGGAACTCAAGGTAAGACGGTGTTGTTGTTTTAAGATAATGTTCGAAATTATTACGATCATACTCATTCTTAATGAACTGTGTGTATGTGTGCATGTCAATAAATATCGCCACATTTCAGCAAACATCACGAAATAATATATTAATTTTAATTTTTGTTTGCATGGGGCTGATTCTACATGGCCACAACGTTTTATTTGAAAAGTTAAAGTGTTTCTTCAAACAAGATTCTACAAAAAGGTGCGTTACCCCCTGTCGAACTGTTAGGGATTTACATTTGTCAAAACAAATTCTACAATTTAATGAAAGCATAAAACATTAAAATATTGAGTTGTTAGTACTGTATGTTATGTAATTAATACAATGATAAAATAATGCGTTAAACCAATATAACACCAATATAACACCATTACCTGGTTTATAAGAGATAAATCGGAGAATTAAGTCATATATATGCACATGGTAAAGTCAAATCAAACATGCCACTACTACAGTCTATCAAATGAGGTTTTAATTAAAAATAAACGGCGTGTTAACATTCTTTATTTAAGTTACCCGAGCTTTTCATCAATTCTTAAATATTTGGTACTATGTATAACCAAGCATTATGAAATATACTGTATTAAACATTATTAAACGTCGAAATAAAAAAAAATAACACATTGATTACATGAAACAAAATGATCGAAAGTAGTATATTGCATAATAGCAGACTTATGCAAGCAAAATAGGTAATGCCTTTAAATGTATATGTATACTGTATTAACTAAAGTATGAAACCTATATACCTAACCTCGCCATGGGGTTTATCCACCATACCATGTTTTATTGTTTTTCCGATCTTGCCTAGTTGTTTTATGCCTTACAGTTGTGTGCAGCAATCAAGTAAATTAAAGCAACACACTTTGCCCCGACCTTGAAATGAAATACATGTTAATCAATACATATAGATGCAATTTGAAAGTGGGCAAAATTGTCATTAAATCTAAAGCATAGTTAGCAAGTCATTTATTATTTTTCAAACGGTACCGCTTTTAAAACCGAAAGTAGGATGTTTATACGTATACGCCCATTTCGACAAACTCGATTATTTTTAAGTTTTAAAGCGCAAAAAAGACGGATTTCTACAATGTAACCACAAAATATATTCTAATTGGCATAGATAAAATTAAATCTCAAGCCTAGTTAGCAAGTAATTTATTATTTTTTAAACGGTAGCGCTTTTAAAACCAAAAATAGGATTTCTAGACGTATACGTCCATTTCGACAAACGCGATTATTTTTAAGTTTTAAAGCGCAAAAAGACGGATTTCTACCATTTAACAACCAAATATATTATACTTGGCATAGATACAATTACATCTATAGTCTAGTTTATAGGTTATTTATTCTGTTTCAAACGTACCGCTTTTAAAACCGAAAGTAGGATTTCTAGACGTATACGTCAATTTCGACAAACGCGATTATTTTTATGTTTTAAAGCGCAAAAAGACGGATTTCTACTTTGTTACCACCAGATATATTCTAATTGGCATATATAAAATATGTTTATTATTTATACTTAAATTTACTACGCCAAATAAGTTGTGTTGCTTTAAGAGCACAGATAACGCATGTTGAAAACAACGGATTGCAAATGTCACGTACGCTATCCCACGGTTTAACCAGTTTACTAATCCTTTATGCTTTTTGTAAAACAATTGATAACTATCCGATACATGGATAACGCTGAAAAATCAATGTTCATAGATTTATTAAGAGAACTGTCCGCGGATCATATTTTGCGATAGCCCGTAACAAGAACGTGTCTCAAAAAGGTTCATTGTTCTGTAATCAAAATATTGCATGTAATTTAACCAAAATTTTATTGCAGAAATTGTCCAACGAGATTGTCAATCGATATTATAATTAACGTGTAATTAAAGAAACACACCTTGAAGTGTATACAGTTAAGCATTTATGTTATGTTATTAACGGATATGTTTACATTTTGTGCGCATTACTTTTAGCGTATTTCAACACTACATGAAGCTTGAAACCACTGCGTTGAAAATGCAAAAACAAAGTTAACTCTTCCAGTGCTGGAACCGAATATTGAAGGCCTTTGCAAACAGTTTGGATTCAGATGAGACGCCACAAAACGTGGCGTCTCATCAGGATCCAAACTGTTTGCTATTCTCATTGTATTCTTTGAAACAAATGAAGAAAATGCTAATTTTAGAAATTCAGCAGACAACATTTTAGCAGACGACAAATTTCCCAGCATGCAAAGGGTTAATTTGATACGACATTATTTGATTTGCATATTGTCGTCATATGTAGCCTGGAGTTAAAAAGAACCTGTTTACAAATAATAGCATATATTAACCCTATATGAGTTATTATGCCCCCCTTCGAAGAAGAGGGGTATATTGTTTTGCACATGTCGGTCGGTCCGTCGGTCGGTCGGTCCGTCCACCAGATGATTTCCGGATGATAACTCAAGAACACTTAGGACTAAGATCATGAAACTTCATAGGTACATTGATCATGACTGGCAGATGACGCCTATTGATTTTCAGGTCACTATATCAAAGGTCAAGGTCACAGTGACTCGAAATAGTAAAACGGTTTCCGGATGATAACTCAAGAATGCCTAGGCCTAGGATCATGAAACTTCATAGGTATATTGATCATGACTGGCAGATGACCCCTATTGATTTTCAGGTCACTATATCAAAGGTCAAGGTCACAGTGACTCGAAATAGTTAAACGGTTTCCGTATGATAACTCAAGAATGCTTAGGCCTAGGATCATGAAACTTCATAGGTACATTGATCATGACTGGCAGATGACCCCTATTGATTTTCAGGTCACTATATCAAAGGTCAAGGTCACAGTGACTTGAAGCAGTAAAATGGTTTCCGGATGATAACTCAAGAATGCTTACGCCTAGGATCATGAAAATTCATAGGTACATTGATCACGACTGGCAGATGACCCCTATTGATTTTCAAGTCACTAGGTCAAACGTCAAAACGTATTCACACAATGGCTGCCACTACAACTGACAGCCCATATGGGGGGCAAACTTGTTTTACAAACAGCCCTTGTTTTAATTAAAGTTTTATGTGCCAATATCGGATGACTTGTGTAAATGTTCATCCTTGTTCAAAAATTCGTTTTATTAGCCAACGAGACATTGTCTAAGGGATGCATAGTTGTCGGTTGGTGAAATCTTTGTACACTCGTGTATTACAGCAGACAGAAAAATCTAGGCATAACTGTTTACAGCATACTCTTTTCATTTACGCGCAGAATGTTAACCGAAGCCGCTTCACGTGTAGGTCAAATAGTTGTTCATAGTCCATCCGTGGGTAGTTGGGACAGTCAGTCCTGATTTTGTTTCCTTTATAATGTCCCCTTCCCACAAGAGAAAGGCCCATTCCCTTACGAGGATTTTTTTAATGATTCAATTTATCCAAAATGTAAATATGTGTTTGTGAATTTGTTCTTCGTTTCTAAGTTTTGTCAATAATTGTTTCCCCAAAATGGAAGGCCAGACCCTTTCCCACATCAACCAAAATATCCCTGGCTCTTTTACTGCAGCTTGCCAATGAGGAATCAATTCAACGTCAGGCATTTATTCCCATGAACATAGAATGTTACCTCGGTGAAAGTTTTTAGTCATGTGTTATAGTCATATTTTTATCCCCCGCCATAGGCGGAGGGATATTGTTTTGGCGTTGTCCGTCCGTCCGTCTTTCCGTCCATCCATCCGGAGCCATATCTTGGAAGCGCTTTGGCGGATTACAGTGAAACTTGGTATGAGTATATATATGGATAAGAGGATGATGCATGATAAATAGC
>NC_068366.1:76752713-76825213 GCF_020536995.1 Dreissena polymorpha | reverse complement strand
ATAATTATTACAATTTAGCGTCTTAGTGAAATTAGAAAACGACTACGTTGAATCAATATAAAAGAATAATCGAATAGTTCGTATTTCCTATGCTTTGTTTAAAAAAGTTGGGCTTACATATCCTGTTTCACTGCTTCATTTAGAGACATTGCACGGACGTCGGCCTCTTCATTCGGAGTGAGTAAACGCGGAAACAGCAACGATACATACGCGACTAAGAAAAAATACTCTTTATGTTACTTACACTTAAATTAAATATTGCAGTGTTCACATTCATTTTAGTTGAATATATACACTTTGGGACTTAACGCATCACTTTTTAAACTTGAATATTTCAGTAATGAGTACAGATATTGATTTAAAATTTTACTTTCGATCAGTTGACTACATTCTATGCAAGCTTACGATAAAATCATTCATCCGTGACGATTGGATGCTTAAGAACATGGGATAGGTGTGGTTCCATATTTTTATCATGTGGAAATGTTGAAACGCGATTTAATTATAGTTTTATTTCAATTTTATTATTTTAGGTGGGTTCTTACACAAGAAAAATATATAATTAATTTACAAAACAATATAGCTCGTATGAATATTCAGGAGCGAAATCGCGCATTTTACAGGCTACCTTTCCCACTTACTAAAGCCTTCGATCGTCACGGATGAATGATTTTATCGTTAGCTTGCACATATCGTAGTCAAATGATCACATGTGCAATTTTAAATAAAAATATTTACTCATTACTGAGATATGTAAGTTTTAAAAGTGTTGCGTTAGAAAAATCACCAAGTATAGTAAAAGGCGATATACATGTTATTCCAATTAAATTTCAATGTCATAATTCTAGGTTAGTTTTTACACAAGAAAAACATAACATTAATTAAAGAAAAACAATATGGCTCGTATAAATATTCAGTAGCGAAACGGCTCATATTATGTTTTTCTTGTGTTAAAATTATTCAATAAGGTCAAGGTAATAATTCAGGTATATTTTCCACAATCTATTGAACATTTGTAAAGACATGAAACAAACTAATAAGATTTTATTTTAAGTTTGATAGCAATAGCTTGGGTGGGAAGTTTGGACGGTCCTTAACAAATAAAGTAAATAAATATTTGTTTGTTTTTAAACCATGTTTCAAAGAAAAAAATATTATTTTTGGGTTGGGTGGGGGGGGGGGTTGAGAGCGGGGTTTTATGTGGGGAGTGGTCATTTATTAGATGATCTTTTAAAAATAACAAAAGGAAAAATAAAAAAAATTGGGGGGGGAGGGGGGGAGGGGAGGGGGGGCGCAGGGATTCTGGGTTGGGGCGTGGGGTATTGTTTGGGTGGAATCCATTGTGGTATTCAGGTAAGTGTTTTTTTGTCAAAGTATTAATAAAATCTGATCGTAAATAAAGATGTTATGGCAATTTTAATAAAATTTACTCTTAACCTTCAAAGTCAAGGTCATTCAAAGGTCAAGGTCGAATTGAACTTGGCAGGCAAGGTCAAATTGAACTTGGCAGGTACAGTACCCTCATCATAGTAAGAAAATATTTGAAGTTTAAAAGCAATAGCTTTGATACTTTAGAAGTCAAGTGGATCTAAACACAAAATTTAACAAAATATTCAGGGTCTGTGCTGTTTGCTTAAAGGAATTTCTGTTAGAAATATTCTAAATATAGAAATAAATATACTAGACATCCCTAATTTTGGAAATAAATTGATCCAATTTAGACGGATGAGAGAGTCCACTAGGCATAAAAGGGTAAATGAACTTTGTATCATCATGTAAGGCAGATAACACGTATGGCCGTTGGTTGCGAGATGAATGTTATGAGTAACATAATCCTGCTGCGTTTGTTTGACTACCGTAACAAATATTGAGATTAGATTGTTCGCTGTCACAGATACATCGTTAGGCCTCCACCGATACAAATGTTGGTCACGTGAAAAATCACGCTGTATTCGTGCATCATAAAACGTAGTTTGAACCGATTTAAAAATGACCGAAAAGTGACTTCGCGTTTAAAACTACTAAAATAATATTGTACGGGAATTAATGATGTTGTAAGTATTTATCTAAATGTGATAGTAATTAAAGTTTATTGATTGAGTAGTAAATAAATGAATATTTCCTGTTTATGAATTGAATGTATATTATATCAACGTCTGTATGGTTACATTATTGGAAGCATTCGTATGATGTTAGCGATTAGGCAAAATTTATTGCATTGTATGGGTTAAGCATTGATTGAAGTATTATCAGTTTCGTTGTTTGGTAATGAAATGAGGGGTCGAAGTAATGTGATGTAAAAGAACAAATTCAGCCGAAATGATATATATATATAGGATCTGGTACGAGTTGTCGTATCATACCATATTTTATTAAACGAGTTCAGGAACCAAAGGCTCGCTTACTTACGCATTTTCTGGACGAGTTAAATAAAATATGGTAAGATATGACAACGAGTGTCAGATCTTTTTTATCACATGCTTTTAAATGAGCAAATTTAATAAATATTTACGCAAACATAATGATAAATCCCGAATGTTGTTTACATTTCTTGACGTCATTTGACGTTGCAACGTCATTTCAGCAAAAAAACAAACTGCTATTGGTCAATACACGAAAACTAAGCCAATGAGAACGCTTAAAATGTTGTATTACACATGTGTAATATAAAAAATATGTTATGGTTGTATTACATGGGAAACAGGGTATAGCATGTGATAAATATAAATATATATATTTAAATTACACCTTTATTATAAAGTCATTCACTTTTTATGAAACGAGCGTGTTTCATAATAAGTGCTCAGTAATTGTCAGCATTTATAGATTTTGTTTAATAACCAACTTAACATTTTAAGTAACAAAATCATTTTACTGATGATAAAAATGTCATTAAATAGAATCAGGTCAAGTGAGGTGACGTAACATGGTTGCTACTAAATTATCCCCAAAATCAGAGGAAATCGGCTCTCAAACATAACTATATAAGATAAAGAGCTCGAAACTTGATAATTATTTAAAATAAGCTAAAAGTTTAAATTTACAATCGTCCTATTTCATTTTGATAACATCATAATGATGTGATATATTGAATCATATATTTGCGCATACATTTGGTTGATGGTGAGGTATGTATTCCACTGCTTTCAGGTTTTATTAACAAATATATGTTATTTGTAAGATTATTTTCATACATTCTATTACTACGCCTCTTCATGTTAACTACATTTTGTACTTTTAATAAAGAAGAAACATTCTATGAAAAAGAGTTTTGAACCGATGTTGACCACGCATACAAGAACAAATCTCAAAGGAATGAATCCTCACTATATTGTGTCAAATCTCAAAGTATTGAATCCTCACTATTTTGTTTCAAATCTTAAAGGAATGAATCCTCAACATATTGTTTCAAACCTAAAAGTATTGAATCCTCACTATTTTGTTTCAAATCTTAAAGGAATGAATCCTCAACATATTGTTTCAAACCTCAAAGTATTGAATCCTCACTATTTTGTTTCAAATCTCAAAGGAATGAATCCTCACACTATTGTTTCAAATCTCAAAGTATTGAATGCTCGAGTCGCAGTTGCTTTAATATTAACGCCTGACAACGAAGTTATTTCTGTTTATCCTTCCTTTGAACGTAAACAAGTTTCACTTTAGATTGTGGCATTTGTTTCCGTGTACTCTTACAATACGTGTGTATAAAATAAAAAACATTTCAATAGGTTCTCAGCAGGAAACTTAACTTGTCATTCTTTGATGCTTTTAGAGTTAGTATAACAATTTATCGTTTTTCAATCGAATGTAATCGATTGTTCGAGACCACTGTTTATAAAATATACCGAGTTCTTGTGTCAAGTGTTATATCAATACTTAATACATCATACGTTTCAAAATTGTGTCTTTTCAAAAGACTTCCCAAGGAAGTAACCACACACATGTACTTATTTTACATGTTTATGAATTGACTTAACTGGCACAAACGTAAGTTTTAACGAGCTTTTCGTGAAAACAAAAACGCATGCATAGAATATGGTTGAATTTTTTATACAAAAAAAAGAACATGACTGTGTATGTCAAGCCAAAAGAAACCCATAGGAAATATCTCTGTAGGAATTCAAGAAAATGTTATGAGCTCAACAATAGCTTGAGCAGCTTTATGTTGTAAAAAACGACGATTGCATAACATGCATACACTTGAGGCTCCTCCAGGTGTTTTCAAAGCATTTGCATGAAAACACAATCGATATGTAATAATCAGATATTATCTAGTTAAGAATAAATTGTATGC
The DNA here is from genome assembly GCF_020536995.1 of Dreissena polymorpha. Lineage (NCBI taxonomy): Eukaryota > Metazoa > Mollusca > Bivalvia > Myida > Dreissenidae > Dreissena > Dreissena polymorpha. Next base: position 76,820,919 of record NC_068366.1, on the reverse strand, counting down.
CAAATTTTAAAAAATCAAGGTTTAATTTCCATGTAAGTAAAATTATAAAAGTCGTATATAGGTTGAAAATTATTCATATATATATGATGAAAATTATTCATATATATTTTACCAAAATGCCGAGTTCCATTGTTCATTTAATTTGAATCATGCGACCTCGGATCGTTTGACACGTTCTAGCCCTTGAATATCCAAACATCGAAAAAGCGAACAAGATAGGAAATCGCGAAATTAATTTCGCAACATCGGAATCTTACATCGCATTACTCACTCGAATCCAGAAATGATTGTACGAGTGGCATGTCCTTTTTATTTCAAGTGGGGGTTCAATAAACGGTAACTTCAGCCGTTCTTTTAATCACTCAATCAGTACATGAAGAGATCAATCAACTAATTTATATATTTTCAAACACATTAAGTATATGTACAAAGCTCTTGAATCTTAAGATAATCTTTAAGGGCTTGCATTAGCCGTCTAGCGATTTCGTTAAACTGCAATTTCAACGCATAAACTCATAAGATACTTTTTTCAAAACTTCAGATTAATACAAAGATCTTGAGCAATATGGTTTGTTGTAGAAAAAATCAATTTTGAATAATTCAGTTATGAACAGCCATGCGCGACCGTTTATGTTTGTACAATATTATTTTAATAAAAAAGACCACGAACACAATCTTTTTATCAAGCATTTGGGAAAATGTATGGTGTTTCCATGCTTATATTAAACAGGAATAGGATTCACTATCCGGTGTGTAATAGGTAACAACGCCATACATACCACAGTATACATTGTATTGTAGCTACAATATATTTTAATAATCCAGTTTTGATATTAAATTTGGTTGAATTTACACAATGTTCAAAGTATTCGGACATGTTCTGACCACCGGAAATATTTAAGTTAATTCTTATGGTTCTGAAAATGCCTTTGTTTGTTGTTTTTTTTTCAACATATTTAAGTATTTAGTCAGATTGTCATAGAAAGGATCATCGGTCGTGTTATGTTAATGTTGAGACCACAGAATCGTGACTTTGGTTCGGTTATTCAAAGTTAACGCAGACACGTTACTCGTTAGTAGTAAGTAGTAGAGTCGATCCCTTGTGTGGTTGTATTTTACACAAAAACTTTTATTGATTGTCAAACATCTTAATGGTTATTGACATGTTTATTGTAGGTGATTGCAACCATCATATACTGCTATGGCACAACATGAATCGTATTCTTGTTTGAAAAAGGCAAATTTGATTCAGTCCATATGTCTGTCCTTGGTTACATATAGTGTTACCTGTATAAGGCGTGCTTTAGAAGCTATTCATCTCATCGATATTTGGTTTTCATATTTGAAACATCGTTGTACGATGGTTTAGTGCGAACTTGTGATAGAAACAGTTGTGCAGCATGCAGGTGGATGCTGACTATTTGGGGTGTGTTAAGTGCGTTTTACTTGTTTATGTATTATTTAAGAAACGGCGAGCACTTGTTTTACAATTTATGAACATGTTTTTAAGGCAAATAACAATAATGACCTTTTTTCTGCGAGTTTAATATTATGAGTGTGATAATCCTGCTGATTGTGTTTTTTCAAAACAATATTGCAATTAAATTGTTCGCTGTCACAGATATATTGTTAGGTCTCCACAGATAGACCGGTTCGCCACGAGAAAACAACGCGGTACGATTGGATCAGAAAACATTATTTGAACCGATAACAAAAATGATTGAAACGTAAATTTCTGCTAAAAACACTGGAATCGTACAAATTGTGGTATTTATAATATTGTCAATATTCGTCTTCATTTGAAAAATGTGAATGTATATTGATTGAGTAGGAATATAAATACATAGTTCCTATAAAGTATGTGCATTTCATTGTCATATAAAAGTTTGATTCTTTTAAACTATTGGAAGCAATCGCATTATATAAGCAGTCAGGCGAAATGTCATTGTGTATTGTTCATATTGATTTAATTGTTATCATGTTTATTTTTAGACAAAGAGGGTACAGATAATCTAATACTGGAGAACAAGAAAGGCCAGAATAAAACATATCCTACATCGTACACCAGTACAAAAATGCTTTATTTAAAAATCATTCGATTTCATTGACAAAACGTTCGTGTTTTGCTGCTAAATAACTGGAAACAGAGCATTATTATTTTAAATAATCATCTTGTTTATCCTGTTACAAAATTATTGTATTGAATTTAAAATATGTTATCATCTCAATTAGAATCACGTTAAGTAATGAACACTTCTTTGTTGCTTTTTAGATCTTAATGTATAATGTATAACTTTGCTGAAACCATTTGGGCAAACGAATAGTTTTTAGTTGCTATAATGAATAGATTTTGCGCACAAATATGATTCAATATACTGGTAGTGTTATAGAAAGAAGCTGCGAAATATACGCGTCAAAATAAATTATACGTTGTATTACAATTCATTTTAATAATGCATTGTAGATGTCTTTAAATTGAATATATTATATGTAAAATAATATGCGACTGTCACTGACAATTCATCAGTGTAATTGTTTAACATACGGATTTAAATAATGATATTTAAATATACTAGTTCTTAACCTGTCTTAATGTTAACGTTGAGACCATAGAAAAATTACTTTGATATGGTTATTTAAAGTAAACACAGACATGTGCATTCTAAGTCGTATTTCTACCCCTTCTTATGGTTTTATTTGTTCAAAACAAACCTGTATTGATATTTAAAATTAAAATTTAATGTCTGTATATTCGTATAATTGTTTGCGATCAAAGTATACTCCTATAGTGAAATAAGAATTATATTCTTGTTTGCAAAAGCGCCTTTGAATGCAGTTCATATATGTGCCCCTTGTAGCATATGCATGTACAGGGTTAAGATCACAACCTGTTGATCTTATCTATATTTTGCTTTAATATTTAAAGCATCGCTGTATGGATGTTTAAGTGCATATTTGTACTAGAATTCTTTTTAGAATTTACTTAGTGATAATATGTGATGTCTACTTAATGCTTCTTTATTGCGGATTTTTAGGTGTTAAATGTTGCTATTTAAACAACATGACATCCATTAAAATTGATAAAAATGTTTGAACATTATTATATTTTAAACGGCCAGCGATTTCATTAAAATGTATGCGTATTATTTTGTAAAGTATGTAAGGTAGTTAAGTCCGTTTGTCATAGCTGAATGTAAGGAATGTGATAATCCTGTAGTGTGTTTGACCGACGCAGTGTAAGATAAAAATTTTCACAGTCACAAATACACTCTTCGTTTTCAAGTGATTTAACGGTCGGCCTCAAGCAAACCACGCGGTACGGTTGGATCGTATAACGTATTTGAACAGATTTAAAATAATGATAAGATAAAAAAAAAATGTGTTTACATTACTTAAGGAGTTTATCAAATTACGAAAATAATAACTGAAGTAAGTACTCGTGTGTATTTAAAATTATCAATATATACTCATTGACTGGGAGATTAATATTTTTTGCTGTTAAACTTTAAGATGAACTCGTATGATGTAAGCAATCAGACGAAATATTACTTAATTGTATGTCGTTAACATCAATTGAAGTGTTAGTAGTTTTTTTGTTTGGTTCTAAAATCTGATGCGAAATGAGATGTTCAGAGGAGATACTGTTAAAGAAAAAGTAAGTTCAACATAAAGCATATGAAACATTATATTAAATACATATATAAATAAATACTTTATTTTAAAATCGTGTATTATTATTTAGGAAACATACATTTTACTGCTAGTAATAGAGTTATTAACAAAAATATGAATGTCAACAGAATAATATAAATTTTGAAATAATCATCTTTATATTTCTCTGTTTCCAACTAGTTGTACATATTGATGAAATATATTATTATCTCCATCACAATCATGTTAAGTAATGAGAAGTTTCTTGCTTGCCATTTAATTAACTCTCAAATAAGATGAAAAAGGCACTCACACATATGTATATAAGTTAGGTTTGCATAAAGTCTTACGAGGTGTTGATAATAGTATTATATAAACGATATTATACCCTAAATATATACAATACTACAACTTTTTTAACTACTTAAAATAAAAAGTTAATAATCAATAAACAACTCATGTTTACCACACATAAAATAACAAATCTAAAAGAACTGAATGCTCACTGTATTGTTTCAAATATCAAAGGATTGAATGCTCACTATATTGTTTCAAATCTCAATGTATTGAATGCTCACAATATTGTTTCAAATCTCCAACTATATTGTGTTAAATCTCAAAGTATTGAATGCTCACTATTTTGTTTTAAATCTCAAAGTATTGAATGCTCACTATTTTGTTTTAAATCTCAAAGTATTGAATGCTCACTATTTTGTTTTAAATCTCAAAGTATTGAATGCTCACTATTTTGTTTTAAATCTCAAAGTATTGAATGCTCACTATTTTGTTTTAAATCTCAAAGTATTGAATATTCACTATTTTGTTTTAAATCTCAAAGTATTGAATGCTCACTATTTTGTTTTAAATCTCAAAGTATTGAATGCTCACTATTTTGTTTTAAATCTCAAAGTATTGAATGCTCACTATTTTGTTTTAAATCTCAAAGTATTGAATGCTCACTATTTTGTTTTAAATCTCAAAGTATTGAATGCTCACTATTTTGTTTTAAATCTCAAAGTATTGAATGCTCACTATTTTGTTTTAAATCTCAAAGTATTGAATGCTCACTATTTTGTTTTAAATCTCAAAGTATTGAATGCTCACTATTTTGTTTTAAATCTCAAAGTATTGAATGCTCACTATTTTGTTTTAAATCTCAAAGTATTGAATGCTCACTATTTTGTTTTAAATCTCAAAGTATTGAATGCTCACTATTTTGTTTTAAATCTCAAAGTATTGAATGCTAACTATTTTGTTTTAAATCTCAAAGTATTGAATGCTCACTGTATTGTTTCAAGTCGCAGCTGCTTAAATTGTAATGCCTGACAACTAAGTCATTTCCGTATTTCATTCTTCTGAAAATGAATTAAAGTCCCTTTAGATTGGGACATTTGTTCCGGTTTCAAATGAAAATAATTGTTATAGGATCTCAGCAGGAACACTAAATAGTTATTATAAATGCAACCAACAAACTGAATAAATACATGTAATACGTATCAAACTCATTAAGTACATGCATGCACGTCTATCTTTGTAGTAAAACGAGATTACGTTGTGTTCAATATTTGCATTAGGGGACAGTTCTTAGATAAATGGTGATTTAAATGCTCTAATCAGCCATAAAGACCTTTGTTGACGTGGAGAAGGAATTTTAATGCTGGACTGGCACGATCACACAATATCGTGTTCAGTTATGAAACTCAATATTGTACATTTTGGACATCTGGATAACAAGCAAGCTAACATGCGAAGAATGAGCAAAATATTTACAAGAGGTTTCGAGATTATGCTGCGAGATAACGAAATCAATGTCGCGATCTAACACATTTATTTCATGCACTCGAATCGTTCTTTAACGGTCTATTTCCTTGTATATCCAAAGATTGAATATGAGAAGACGCTGGGAAAATGCGAAATCCTTTCGCGAGCTCGCATCGTATTACGGGGCCATATCCGGACATGATCGTCCGGGAAGTGCTTGTCTTTTAAGCGAGATGTGGGATCTTTCAATTAATATGTAATTTACAACCTATTTTCAAACACTTGTAATTTGGACAACGTTCTGAATAATTATATAAAGTTCAAGTTCTTGCAAAAGCAATCTAGAGCAGCAAATGTCGGAAAATCGCAATAAAACGCACACTCTCCCGCGCTACCATTTCACATCTTCCGATTATTAAATTTCTACTAGTAATTTATGCTATATGGTTTGGTGAGAAAAACATGCAATTCAGTTTGATGAGAAAAACAGCAATCCAGTTGTGTATACCCATCCTATATTATTCGACTTCGACTGTTCATACGTTTATCATTATTGTGATAATAATGAGGACCACCTTCGAAATCTTTTGTACTGTCATTTATATTATGATACACTGTTATATAACATGATACGTAAGTTCGTAGTACGATCGCCGCAAGTCTTTCGCTCAAAGGATTTAGACCTATGCTCGTATTTAAGAAAGCATTATAATAGTTTCAAAAAGTAATACACATTTATCCATTTTATTTTATTTTCTCTTTAAAGCCGAATGAAAATTTGGATATAACAAGGTTAATTATAATCAAGCTTTTCCCCAGGGTATTTAATCACAATGTGAATGAATACATTTAAAAATCTTCCAGGACTGACAACTTTAATTATAATTTCACAGCACTGTACTTTCAATTTAAGAGGCAACAGCTTACACAATCATCAGTAAAATCAATGAATATTTTAGCCAGGAAAATATCTTTTGAAATGAGGTTAGTTTGTGTGATTTGTATATCTCCGAAGTATTATTGATATTGATCTAACTATATCGGACATGCGACAATAAGAAATTTATTAGAATGTTTTACTCCACACAACCACTCAAAAAGAAACGTATGAAAAGGTATCACTGCACACAAACACTCAAAACGAAACGTATTAAAATGTATCACTTTACACAAACACTCAAAAACAAACGTATTAAAGGGTATCACTTCACACAAACACTCAAAAAGAAACGTATTAAACTGTATCACTTAACACAGACACTCAAAAAGAAATGTATTATAATGTATCACTTCACACAAACACTCAAAAAGAAACGTAGGTATCACTTCACACAAACACTCAAAAAGAAACGTATTAAAAGGTATCACTTCACACAAACACTCAAAAAGAAACGTATTAAAATGTATCACTTCACACAAACACTCAAAAAGAAATTTATTAAAATGTATCACTTCACAAAACACTCCAAAAGAAACGTACTAAAAGGTATCACTTCACACAAACACTCAAAAAGAAACGTATTAAAATGTATCACTTCACACAAACACTCAAAAGAAATTTATTAAAATGTATCACTTCACACAAACACTCAAAAAGAAACGTATTAAAATGTATCACTTCACACAAACACTCAAAAAGAAACGCATTAAAAGGATCACTTCACACCACTACTCAAACATCAACTGAGGATCTATTCTCCTATTTAGGTGTGTGTTGGATTATTTGCGCCCCAAAACAGTTTTAAACGATATATTACATATAATTATCTACAAGTAGTCATTTAAGTGCCAACATGTCAAATTGAGCATGCGACATCACCACGGTGGTAACAAAGTGGTGTTATAAATCACCGATAAGGATCCACTTGTTGTAATCTGCGGACATGGATGCCTAATGTGTTTATTTGAGCGATACGGATCGATAAGGATCCACATGGTGTCGACTGCGATAAGGGGCAACATCTGATGGTTTGACATTTAAATATGAACTTACGATTTTTGGACACTTGCATGTAACCCCCCCCCCCCCTACCCCCTTTCCCTTTACACTGTACTTTTAGGCATTGGTCTTGGATGAGCAATACTGATAAATATGATCGCATAATTTAATTCTTTAAATATTGGGGGCAGCTGGAGGTTGAAGTGGCACATGCTACATGTTCCCCCTCTCTCCTTAACCCATTTATGCATAGTGGACTCTCCTATCCTTCTAAATTGGATCAATTTACTTCCAAAATTAGAGATGTCTATTATATCTTTTTATATATTTAGAATAATTCTTACAGAAATTCCTTTAAGCAAACAGTGCAGACCCTCATCATGCGGCGTCTCATCTAGGTCTTCACTGTTTGCCAAGGCCTTTGTTCTAGACGCTAGGCATGAATGGGTTAAATTCATGCATGTATCATTTAAAAATGTATTTGCAATTTCGCGATCTTGCAAGGAGAGTAAGCTGCAAGCAGGAATTATTATCGCGATTATAAATCGTGTATTCAATATTTCGTTTGAGCATACATCGAGATTGTGAGACCGCGAGATATGGTTTGAAATGTCGCTTTCCGGTTGCAAAACCCTCAATAATTCATGTTGGTACACAATCATGGCAATTTATGTAAAATAAATTGTTTGTTGCGTAGAAAATACTATATCAACGACTTAATATTTGTTGTTTTTTTGAACGACATATCATTGTTCAACGGGAATTTTTCGTGTAATTACTTGCGGTGCAGACAGTTTTGAGAATAACTTTAACATTAATCTTATTAATATGTCTTTATTATCAACTAGAAATGGCGCGGCAGAGGCCGACGCGTATCCCCACGCCGAATGTTTGACCTAGGTGTGCCCCAGGGTTGGTAATGGGGCCATGCATAGCTGAGATTGACCGTATTGTCATAAGAGAAGTTCATCATCAATTAGAAGTGAATTGGTGTAGAAATGAAGAAGTTATAGTAAAAGGCAATTTTGGGTGGGTGTGACATATGTGGGCAGGGCGCCCCAGGGTTGGTAATTGTGCCATAGTTGAGATTGACCGTATTGTCATAAGAGAGGTTCAGTATCAATTTGAAGTGAATCGGTGTAGAAATGAAGAAATTATAGTAAAAGGCAATTTTGGGCGGGTGTGGTCTATGTGGGCGGGGCCCCAGGGTTGGTAATGGGGCCATGCATAGTTGAGATTGACCGTATTGTCATAAGAGAGGTTCAGTATCAATTTGAAGTGAATCGGTGTAGAAATGAAGAAATTATAGTAAAAGGCAATTTTGGGTGGGTGTGGTCTATGTGGACGGGGCGCCCCAGGGTTGGTAATGGGGCCATGCATAGTTGAGATTGACTGTATTGTCATAAGAGAAGTTCAATATCAATTTGAAGTGAATCGGTGTAGAAATGAAGAAATTATAGTAAAGGCAATTTTGGGTGGGTGTGGTCTATGTGGGCGGGGCCCCAGGGTTGGTTATGGGGCCATGCATAGTTGAGATTGACCCTAATGTCATAAGAGAAGTTCAGTATCAATTTGAAGTGAATCCGTGTAGAAATGAAAAAGTTATAGTAAAGGCAATTTTTTGGTGGGTGTGGCCTATGTGGGCGGGCGCCCCAGGGTTGGGATTGGGGCCATGCATAGTTGAGATTGACCCTAATGTCATAACAAAAGTTCAGTATCAATTTGAAGTGAATCCGTGTAGAAATGAAAAAATTATAGTAAATGGAAATTTTTGGTGGGTGTGGCCTATGTGGGCGGGGCGCCCCAGGGTTGGGAATGGGGCCATGCATGGTTGAGATTGACCGTATTGTCATAAGAGAGGTCCAGTATCAATTTGAAGTGAATCGGTGTAGAAATAAAGAAGTAAATGTAAAATAACCTAAAAAAATGAGTGATAATTTCTGACGCGGCCCCACCCCAACCGCTATAACTTTTGACCCAGGGGTCAGATCAAAATTCCAAATAGTGCAGGGTCGCACATATCCTCATAGCTACCATGTGTGTAAGTTTCAAGGTTCTAGTGCTTTTAGTGTAGGAGGAGATAGTGGCCAGGACGGACGGACGGACGGACGGACAGACGGACAGACGGACGGACGGACGGACGGACGGACGGACGGCGGAGATAACCACAATATCCCCACCTTTTTTTCAAAAAGCGTGGGGATAACAACAATGTAACACTCCACGCACGATTGTGTGTCTTTATCATATCTTAGAGTCCCAGCTTACGGAACACGATTATATGAAGTTTAATCCATTTATGCCAAGTGTACTCTCCCATCCTTCTCAATTGGATCAATTTATTTCCAAAATATGGGATGTGAAGTAAATTTTTGTCTATATTTAGAATATTTCTTACAGAAATTCTTTTAAGCAAACAGCGCAGACCCTCCGCCGCATCATGCGGCGTCTCATCTGTGTCTACGCTCTTTTTCAAGGCATTTTTTTAGACACTAGGCATACATGGGTTAATCGGGCACCATGTTACTTATTTCACTAAAACTTTATCATTGATAAACCATGCATTAATTTTTTAAATGCTCGAAACAGTTTGATGCGATTGGAAAATAATGCATTCCTTTAGGCGTGAATAGTACATAGCGATTCGTGTTTTTGAATGTTCAACCCAAATAAAGAAAAAGTTGAGAACACGAAAACAGAAGACATTATTACGATTCGAACTCGTAAAATAAATGTCGTGCAGCATAATTTTGCAACGTAATTTCGCAAAAATAATTTCGCTCACTCAAATCGTGTCCCCAAATTATCTAGATGTCGAATTTCGAGAGACCCATACGAAACACAATAAAACAGCGATACAAAGTGCTTGATCTCGTTTCAAATATATGCCATGGTGGAAAAAAACAGAGCACACATTCTAGTAGGGCACAACATAAATACGGATAATTGCAAACATATATAAAAGTTTGAAACATACAAACTATTTTCAACAACATAAACATGTTGTGTTTTTTTTCCAATAGAAATATGTTTAAAGAATGTCTTTAAGATATATAAGTAAATGAACAATATAAAATACCTTTTATTTTCAAATATCAACTTAATATTTAACGTTAGAACAACAGTTTATCAAATTCACTCTATACGTGAATGAATTAGCAATTATTTACTTTTTTGATAACATAGTTAAGGTACAAGACGAATGAGATATTACGTCTCATGACCTTCATTCGAATTTATTTCCTGCTACCATTGGTTGAATTCCGCTGTGGACATGTGAAGGCAAAAGCGCTAATCCAAGTGACAATGAATTCTCTTTTCTTGGGCCACTCTTCTACGATCTACTACTTTAAAATTTATTACGTTTAATCATTACAAAAATATCACATGCAAAACTAAAAAATTGGATAGTCTGATGTATAAAGATTTCCTACCTGTCGACTCCAGGATAATCAGTAACCGCAGTCGAGGTCTTACATATTCGTCTTTCTAACAAAGTGTTAACATGATTATCAGTAACTTAAGTCGAGGTCTAACAGTTTATTCTTTCCAACAAAGCGTTCATATGATAATCAGTAACCTCAGTCGAGTGCAAACAGTTTCTTCTTTCTATCAAAGCCTTCACAGAATAATCAGTCACCTCAGTCGATGTCTAACAGTTTCTTCTTTATAACAAAGCGTTCAAAGGATAATCAGTAACCTCAGTCGATGTCAAACAGTTTCTTCTTTCTAACAAAGCGTTCACATGATAATCAGTAACCTCAGTCGAGGTCTAACAGTTTCTTCTTTCTAACAAAGCGTTCACAGGATAATCAGTAACCTCAGTCGATGTCTAACAGTTTCTTCAATCGTACAACGCGTTCACTGGATTATCAGTTACCTCTGTCAAGGTCTAACAACTTCTTCTTTCTATTAAAACGTTCACATCCACGTGCAATTTTGCGCTCCATGTCTGTCTGTCGGATGGTTGTGACCTTATGAACGACAGCTTTGTCTTATGAAATTATAAGTATTTTATTTTCTACATATGTACATTATACGTAATCCAAACGGTTTGTGAAAACATTAATACTAAAACAGTATTTGTAACATTTTCAAATATGTAGCTTCAGTCATGGTGCTTAATTTATGTCGGTTCATAATAATTGGCTATATGTTTTGTTCTATCAACCGACCTAGAGACAGTTTTTAAATGAACGCATGCAGGACATGCATATACTAATTACATCTTTTATCTTTGTAGCGTATTGTCTATATCGAGTAATACACAGTATAGTGCAAATGGATGGAATGCAATACAATTAACAGAAACTCGAGAAATGACAGAAACATAACATGCACTAACACAGTAGGGTATGGTCTGCAAATTTGGGAAGAACAAAAGGTGGTCAATGTAAATCAAAGTTGTGGAAAAACAAGAAGCCGTCACGAAAAATGTCATAATGCCGGTTTTGGTCTGTCCATATGAATTAAAATAAGATAAAATATGTGGCTACCACGAATTCATGCGAGAACATGTTTGAATATCATTAAAAATAAGTGTGATATGAAACATCTTTAAGACCGAAGAGGAGTTATTGACATTTGATTTTCGGATAGCGCACAGATGTTCAAATATAAAAACTCAGAATTCTAGATTAGGACACCTGAAGAAAACCTGATACGATTTCCTTACGGTGGAAGACACGCGTTTCGTCCAAAAAAGAAGAAAACACTCGAAACTGATATTCGATTGAAGTTGGTTCGAGTAAAGTCTCATCGAAAACATTCTTTCTCTCACAAAAAGTCGCAAATACCAAAATATCGCATATGGTTTCAAATATTAGATATTTCGGTGGCGATCTTTATTAAATTCAATTTCAATTTGGAAATAACAGATATGTGTAGATAAGTAGATACTATTACACGATTGAAATAATTGCCACGCTCGGAATGCATTTGCTGTATATAAAAAAACGTGGTGATATATTGCAAATCGCATTTTACTTTTAAGAATATGTGCAGAGGAATGCATATTTAATACTTTATACTCAACAGCTAATACAGAACTAGGTCGATTATTTGTGTTATGTAGAATTTTAGCAGTATATGTACGGACTTACATCTAAATTGTTACGGTATTTTGCGTCAATACAATTTAAATTTGTCTCAACATGTCTTTTGTTGTCATTATTTGTGCAGATATTTGAATAAAGAATTTAATATAACTGCTTTGCAAATTATTTTCAGAGATATATCATTTTAAGGAACTGTATGGTGTTTTTCTCTGCTTACAGGATTGCGAGAAAGCAGCAACAGCAGGGGTCCGCATCATGTCAAATGTCATCAGATACATAATTCTGTTTGGAATCGTCGTTTTCCTTGGGACGTGTATCTACTTGCTGGAGAACAACTTTACCTTACAGAATGTTACAAGATTTATTAATCAAACTTCATATGGTAAGGATGTTTCCAGCTTTTATTCGCATGACGTTCGTGAGCAAATTCGTCTCGTGACGAAAGGCTTCGATGTGTCCACCCAAGGCTACAGACAGAATGTCAATATTAGAGCGAGCTACCAGACGACGCCTCACTATGAAAATAACCCGATTTTTCATGTTAACGGATATAACATTACAGACGAGACACTATACCTTTATGGTTACATGGGCAAAAACAATTCAACGAGTTCAGTGAGGTTAAGCGGGCTTTCAAATTTGTTAAATATGATAAAACCATATATAAAACAAGACAATAAATTAAAAAATATATACTTACCACACAAACATTATTTTCATCATTCCAGAATAGTTACTGATGTAAACTGCAACGCTATATTCCATGGAGATATAGGTGAAATAAAACGTACAGAGAACATTACAAAAATAAGAAAGTTCCTTCATCCCCAAAACTACTCAGAAATGACAAAGAACTGCTCACATTTTAAACGTCTGCGTGGATATATTGATCATCATTTAACTGAAGTTGAACGTGACTTTCCTATAGCGTTCAGTCTTTTAATGTTCACAGACATTGAACAATCGGAGAGACTCCTACGTGCTATTTACAGACCACAGAACTATTATTGTATACATGTTGACTCCAAAACAGATCAAACCATATACGACGGCATGTCTTCGATTGCAAGTTGCTTTGATAATGTGTTTATGACATCAAAGCGATTTAACGTTCAGTGGGGTACAATGACCGTTCTCGAGCCAGAGTTGCTCTGCATGGAAGAGCTTTGGAACAAAAGTGCAGCGTGGAAATACTTTATTAATCTGACTGGACAAGAGTTTCCGCTGAGAACAAACTACGAACTTGTACGCATTTTACAGGCATACAATGGATCAAACGATATTGAGGGAACTTTCAAAAGGTAAACTAAAATCAACGTATATTTAGTTTTCAAAGAACTATGTTGTAAAGTTTCGTTTCACATGATATCCCCGTACACAGTTATACACCCCACCCTAACACCGCAACACATCTCTAACGTTGTAACAATTTACATACACAGAAGGGACAGTTACATGAACATTTATTTACAAACATGAAAAAATAGTTGTATTTGGGCACGATCCGACCAGGACTCATAAATACCCTAACACTGTGTAAGAGACTAATACATAGTGCCAGTTACGCGGTCTTGGTAGTTTTCAGACTCTATTTACGGGGTCAATATAAAAACGGGGTCTGTATACAACCCCGCATTTTAGACACCTTTAATTACTTTGTAGGGGGTAGGGGAGGTAATGCTATCAAATTGCACATAAGGTCTTATATCGAAAATCACAATCAGGTCGTAAATTGATATAAATATATATATATATATATATGCATATATACATTTCGTTATGTTTTCTGTCTCAGCTTAAAATGAAGCTCAAGGATCTATATCGGGATTAAATTAAATCTTGGATCACCCACCACCTTGTAACCTTAATACTTTACGTGTTTTAACCATAAAAATACAAACTAGATACGGTCTGTGAACTGTTCAATACGGCACGTTTAATAACAATTTTGATTTGTAAAAGTTGTCATGTCAAGCTGATCTTCTGTTTTGCCAAAAGTTCTTCAAATGAAACTTGCATAACGGACAGCACAGCCTCACGATCAATATATGTACATGCAAAGAGTATTGTCCCGTTTATATATTGTTTATTTTTAATAAAATAAATAACAGCTGTGCCTTTTTCCTAATGCCAGACGTCGCAGCAAAACAAATCATTATTCATAATATGTCTGATAATTTATGGTCGTTCGCACGAAGGTCACTTACAGCAATGTTTGCACGAAATGTGCTCATATAAACACTACAAAATCAACACAAACCTCAAATTTAAACACAATGTAACAAGAATAGTGTAAGTTTTCAGTTACGAAACGACGCACTTCTGAAATAAGTATTGCAATAGGAGGGTCGTTCGATGAATAGAATCATATATTACTGTTGACAGCTGACACTTTAAACCGTCCAGTTTTATAACTGCAAAGTAATGTGGCAAACACGTCCTTAAAATAGTTTAGTATGTATTACAACATACAATTTGAGATATGAACATCAATCTTTCTCGCTCAATTTACCTTTGATTTAACATTGCGTCTTCCATTATACTCATTGTAATAAGAACGTTACCAACGTGTATCCGTTTTTCCTTTCTTTTTAGCTTATATATTTATTTAGTATTTATTTAAAACAATTCAAATTGTAGTCATACATCGGCATAACGCAGCAACAATGTGATTAAGTTTTGTTAATTCATGTGATTCCCAACTTCTTACTACCAAAATCCATGCATACAATATTGTTTGTTTTTACAATAATTAATGAAATTAATAATAAAAAAGTAGGGAAGTCAACGAATATCCGAATATCCGAATATTCGGTCCCGGACCGAATATTCGGATACTATTTTCCGAATCGGAAGAAAAAAATCGAGTAATTTCAAAGACTTTGTATTCGTGAAATTTACTTCAAACATTGTAAAAAAGTTGTTCCTCGTGTCATAATGTTTAGTCCGGATAATTCGTCGCTATGGTGATGACAGTATACCGGTCATAAATCCCGCTAATTGCCTAACAAAGACAGTCACTTTGTGTCAAAATTATGATAGGTTCAAATCGCATCGGCAATCAAAACACCGACCTGCACTTGATCCAATGACTCGAATTACATTTAAAATTATCAAAGATTAAATGAGTAAAGGAAAAGCCAACTTTGTGTAAAAAACAAATAAGACCGAATGGCAATTAAAACACCGACCCGTTTTGATCTAATAACTCGAATTACATTTAACATGATCAAAGATTAAATGAGTAAAGGAAGTGCCGACTTGGTGTGAAAAACAAAAACGATCGTATGGTTATAATCACGTTGTCCAATCAAAAAAGCTTTTAGAAAATAATTTACTCAACCTCCAATGAGTATTTGCGTATCGTATGGTCAAAACTTTAATTAATTACTCAATATTCAATCAGGTATTATACTTAAAGAAACGTTTTTGGTATTTCGCCCTCATTTAATTGAAAATATTGTCATTGCTACACGCATAAAGTAAATCTCTGTCCAATCAAAATGCTACCTACACCTTCCGCTGCTTGGAAGTATTTCACGAGATCATCCGATAAGAAGTCGGCAACGTGTAACTTGTGTGTAGTTAATCTTACGTACATTGTTTCTCGTTCTATTGTTGATGTACAATATTAAAAGTTTAAAAACAGTTTTCGTCATTCAATTTTAACAATTAGCGACGGCAATGTTGTGTCAATATTTAGTCACTTCCGGGGAACTTCCGGTAAAAACGAAAGTAGAATTCATCGAGTAATGGTACGGTAAACAAAGTTAATTTTTTTCTAACAGATGTTGACCGAATATCCGAATATTCGTTCGGAAGGATGACCGAATATCCGAATACCAATATCGGTATTCGTTGCCATCCCTATAAAAAAGTTTTCGAGTCCAAGTCCACCTTAAGCAGCATTTTGTATAATTACAAGGAGGAGCATCGTTAAAACTCATGTTATACATTCCGTAGGTACTTAATCAGTTCCGTGCATCAAATTAGACGTTTTTTAAATACTGTCATAATGACTTTTTAAAAGAACAAGAGATGTGTTTGTCAGAAACACAATGTCATCTTCTGCGCCGCTTTGATTTATTAAAAAAATATCATTTGGCAGGTGCAGATAATTATCTCCCTTTAAAACCTATTACTTCCCTTGGATTTGTTTTTTTACCTTTGACCTTGAAGGATGACATTAACCTTGACTTTTCACCACTCAAAATGTGCAGCTCCATGAGATACACATGCATGCCAAATATCAAGTTGCATTCTTCAATATTGTTATAGCAAAAGTATAACCAAGGTTAAAGTTTGTGACAGACACAGTGAATGACAGACAGACAGACAGGCCAAAAACAATATAACCCTGATCTTCGATCCAGGGGCATAAAAACGTATCTGACCAGATAACGATACATATGAAAAAAGTGAACAAATAAGGCTAGGGTGAAGCGCGTGGTCTTCTGTAGATCATCTCCGAGCCCTATGCAGAGTCTCAATAAGGCTCACGTTTTCCGGTCATACATGATCACCAATTGGCTTGTTGAAACTGCATACATGAAGAATGTCTTGCTCCAGCTTTTCCACGTGGAATATTTTGCGAATTTCTTGATTAAGTATATCGTGTCGTTTGCGAAGCCAGCAGATGATGTATTTGTCTTGTGTTGGTTAATTTCGAACACGTACTTGACAAATGGTGTTGGTTTCTTCTAAACAGACTCGGTCTTTCTCTTAGTCATCCACCGCATTATGTTTTATATCTTCTGTAAAAAGTTGCAAGATTGAAGTACAATATTTAGCACTTGGTGTTAGTTATAACTGTAATAAGTCGATTAAGTATCCTCTGTTATGAAGATTGTGAGGTTAAGCCTATAATTCTGCTGATTTCATTTTGCAGCGTGATTCGTGTCTTCCATCTCTGATATGTACAGTAGACGCCGTCTAGTGTGTGTTTGTCTGCCGTTCTCTGTTTGCGTATTGCAAGTACGTTCTACTCCTCCCCTTCTTTTACTGCGTCTGTTGGCGCCAATCTGTGTAGGACCTTATTTTTGGTTCCTGGTATTAATTTTCTTGAACCAAGTTTTTTGTCATGGCTTTCTTTCTCGAATCACTGTGCTCGATATGTGTGGTTTGAATGTGGACTTTGGTACATGCGACAATGTTCCTCTTTCAATATATCCAGGAAGAGACTTTATTTCTCAGCTTTTTGTGAGTTCCCTGATCCGCAACATTGCTTCACACGACCAGTTTAAGAGACAACGAGTATCTGTTATGGTACCGATTGTGGCTGAGAGATCGACATTGCAACTACCTGGCGATATGCGCAATTTTTGTTGCATATACACTTTTAAGGCAAGTTAATGTTTACTGGCAAACTAATATTTAAGAAATGCTTTTTAAGCTATATTTAAAACATAAAACAAGACATCTCCAACTTGTTATGTCCCCTACAGGCCAATTTTTACCATACTAGTTTGAAAATTGTTTAATAAGGGACTATTTGGTGCTAGATGATTCTTATAAATAATTGATATGCAGTTTCAGATTTTTTGGTTGGGTAGTTTCTCTCGAATGCCTTTATATATTCCATTCCAACTAATAATATATATTTCCTATATTTAAATGGTATCATCGGCCAAGATTTGGAACTCAAGTTAAAGTTTCTTACTTTTAAGGGCACTTCTTATTTAGAACTGTGCATTTATACAAAATATTGGCAAGGTTAAGATTTTCAGTTAGATAAGGAAGTCTTAAAGGATGTCTTTCAAAAAATAATAAAGTATGCCCAATATTGAAATGACTCCAATCTCCATACGCAAAGAGAGAAAACTATTGTCTAAATTTCTCACAAGCATTTGTCCTTTAAAACTAAGCGCGTATTATTCTGCATTGGAAACATATGCGTCGTGGAATCTTCAAATTGAGAATTTATGATCTTTTTAGTTGCAAACACGCATAATAAGATTGATTCACATACATATCACAATCATATCACAATCAACTCAATTGTTTAAGCTGTCCAAATTTTACACTCAAACAATTATTGCACAGTAAATTGATATGGCTGTAAATATAGACACGTTTCAAAACTTACTCAGACGGACTATAATCTACAGTTTTAGTGTGTGCATACATTGTTTCTTTTTCTTTCTTCCTTAAGGCTGATTTTACTGTTATATATTATAGACACACTTACAATTATGATTCGTTTTATTCTAAGACTCCATAGTATGTTCATTAGTATGTTCAACTGTTGCGACGCTGGGATATTTACATTGTATTTAAACTCACATTTGGTTTTCATATCAGGCGCATTGAGTATCATTATAAAAAATAGTGTTAATTAAAATAATAAACCGTTTCCGCTTAAAATCAATGTTTTTAATCACTATATATTTTTTTTAATATCTCGGTTTGTGGGCTTCACAAAACATGTTATATTTATTTGAAATTGAATAGTAGATATAGTATTTAAAACAATGATCTCTTCACAGAATTCGATATATCTGCATTATTTATTTCACACATCACAATCAAGTGTATCGAACACTATGAAGAAAAGAATCAAATAAAGATATAGATTTACGTTATGATTAAAATATGTTCAAACGTACATCAATATGGGTTTAATTTATCAGACATTCTAACTGATTTTAGAGCCAACAGGAATCGATGGCAGAAGGCCGGTGCACCACCTCACAACATCACGGCGTTTAAGGGGTCTGTGCATGTTGTGGTCAATAGAGGCTTTGTGGATTTTGCACTGCACGATCAGCGAGCCCATGACCTCTTAAACTGGACGCGACAGACGCAGGTGCCCGATGAAACGTTCTTTTCTACGCTCAATCATAACCCTCATCTTGGTGTACCGGGTTCTTATTTAGGTAGGTGCGCAAGCGTTTATCAACTCGGTTCATCATCAGTAAACAACACCTTGCAAAAATGGAATGGCACTATATTTCGGTAAGGATAAGACAAACATGTATAAATTAAGACAGATTCGTTAATGCCTTTCGTGTATCACTATAGCCTTTTCCGGGACATCAACTGAAACAAAGCAACGGTGCATCAGTGGACCTGTGCAGAGTGTATACAATCAAAAGATTCGATTTCTTCATTTGTGTTTTATGAAAAATTCTTGTCATACCGTTTTGGTGGTATTTGCTGATCTAATGTTATTCATATTATCCCTTATTGTAATTGCATCGGTCCTAATTGTATCGTGACTTTAACATGAAAACCAACTAAAGAAGTGCTGCACAGTTTATGATTTAAAAACTTTAGAAGTTTTTATTGATTTGCTGTTAATTAACGACCATTTTAACAATCATTATCATGATTTCTGTATTTAATTGAAAAGTATGTCATGTTTACTCCATCATTCCTGGTGACCGGCCCTTGGTGTTTTAGAGTTTTCTATCGATGTTAATTATAGTGGCTGCAATCTGTACTATTATAACTGATGTGACTCGGAAATTGACGATGATACGAGGGAATTGATGTTTAGGCTGCGGATTGTGTATACTGCAGTTGAGTCAGTAAGACGGCCGTATGTTCGCTAATGGTTCTTGAAAACGTATTTAGAAAATACGGTTGGTGCAAAAGTCTCGGTTGCAACTAGACAGAACTATAATCATCTTAAACAGAAAATATAACCTTGACAATTTGAAGTGTTATATATTGTTAGTTTATTGCATTCAAATCTATTTTAAAACCCAACACATTGGCTATTTAGCAGAAAACGTAGCCGTAAAGTGAAAAAAGGTAACGTACACGAACAAAAACCAACGTTTTAATCGCAAATCAGTCTATATATCTGATTAATTTAGCCATATGTGTATATCTTAATGTATTTGTCAGATAATATAACATGCATCTGTATTTTCCCTAAAAAACTAAAAAGAAGCAAATTCAGAATATCTTTAATCAATTACCAAGCAAGGAAGAATTCAAAGATAGCGCTCTTTTCAAAACGGCTCGGTCACAATTGGACCATATCGTAATCTGACTTGAGGAGATTTTTATACCAACGTCCATACATGGTCATCAACTGCGTCAGACCATCCGCCTAGTGCTAGTTTATATTTGCGTACATGTTTGAGAACCAATAATGCTCAATCTTAAAGTTGTGTTTTTAGAAGATGACGTAGCTGCACTTGATTATAGACCCTTTTCACAATAAGCCAAAGTCGATAAGAGCGCGAAGGCACGTGACTAGCAGAAATCCAGAACGAGGCGAAACGTGATGCCGTTTATAATACCACGCAATGCCGCATCTAATTTCAACCCATCACGCTTTTGACTTTACGATATTGTCAACACAAGATGACATCGTCAGTAAATATATACTTCCCATTTTAAGTGTCAATACATTTTCTTGATTAAAGTACTTGTTTTTATTCACATGTTTGCACAAATTTTGACACTGTTAGTTGAGCCTTTTTATCGCGGTGTTTAATCAAAGATCTATCAATAATCTTGTTTATTGGTATATCTGTTGTTTAATTGTCCCTGTGTTCAGCACAAACCCATTATCTCGTTATGATCAGATACTGTGCCGACATATATTAAATAACAGCAAGGTGTCATAAACCACACGTTGCGGATGTCTGGTCATTTCCACATAATTTATGATACCCCCGTGTCTTCTCGTGGTAGTGGTATTGCATAGTCATTTCTTAGAGTTGTTTAAAGCCAAATACTCAACTGTTGCTTTAATTAGATATGTAAGATTTTGTAAAAATTGAATGTTATTTTTGCCAAACAGATTGTCAGAAACTAAATATTGTATAGATATTAGCAGTTTAATCATTATAATGAAGTGATTAATACCAATACATTTTTTATATTTTAACAAATTAATGCTAAACATTTAACGTATTCAACGGTTACCGGTAAAATTAAACTCCGTCATTACGTAGTCCTTTGAAGAGTGTACGGTAGTGTACGAAACGATTCCCGGACATTCGTTCCCACGGTCAAACGTTCCTGCGTTAATTTTGACAATAAGGACATTCGTTCCTCAGTTTTTTTTCATCCCGGACAATCGTTTCCACATTTTTTCCCAATCCGGACATTCGTTCCAACGTTACTTTGACAGCCCGGACATTAGTTCATGTATAAAATTGACAGCCCTGACAATGGTTCATTCATTATTGTAAGCAATTACATTCGTTCCTTATTTACATTTACTAGAATAAGTGAAACAAAACTGAAAGGAATAAAACAATTAGAACCGCATAAGAAGTTGATATGTTGTTCTTTATTAAACTTATAATTATGATGGTTTGCCTAAGAAAGGCATCGAAGAGGCTTTTTGTGAATAACCATCGTAGTGTAGAGTAAGACACGAAGATTTATTCTTCATTTTAGTCTCATTTACATACAATACAACAATACAAACATTCTATTATATTTATATACAATAGACAATTGTATGTAAACTTTCTAAATTAGAAATATCAGAGACTTTTGCATTTATAATCATGTTAACCCATATATATATATATATATATATATATATATATATATATATATATATATATATATACCAATACATAGTGCCAGTTACGCGGTCTCTGTAGTTTTCAGACTGTACTTACGAGGTCAATATAAAAAACGGGGTCTATATACAACCCCGCAATCTAGGCTCCTTTAATTACTATGAGGGGGGTGTAGGGGAGGTAATGCAATCAAATCTCACAATAAGGTCTTAAATCGAAAACCACAATCAGGTCTGAAATTGAAATTGTATATACCTCGCAAATAAGTTCGCTATATATTTCCTTGTATAAGACGTTAAATAAATGACGTATTTATATACAATAATAATAGTAGGTACCCCTATATACCTTATTTCGTGTTTATATCGGATAAAAAAGGGTATGGAGATACATGTATTTAAAGTGGGAACCCCATAACCTATTTCTAAATCAGAGACCCCGTAACTGGCCATATGTGTGAATATATATATATATATATATATATATATATATATATATACATGTATATATACAATCACCAGAGTTCCAATTATGTACAAATCAGTTCTATATTACATGATAAGCCTGTTGCTAATCATTTTTTTAAACATCGTTAAAATAATTGATTTAAAATATTGAGTTCAAATACGAGCACTATTGTGCAATAAAGAAATTGTTTAGAAAATCGAGTATCACACACATGTGTTTCTTTGAGTACGAATGACCCACAGACTGACCGCGATTGTTCGTTAGAAGTTATATGTTGGAAGTGAATTTTAAGGAATGGGCCATTATTCAACATACATATTGTTTTCACAGTTTGCTTAATAAAGTTATATAATCGACAAACTGTTTTAATCGGCTTAGAGCTAACAAGTTGCGTTAAATGCATTGTCGACAAAATGTCAGTCAGTTAATTAATAAGTCAACTAATCAATTAAAATCATATTGGCTGTCTTATTCTGATTCGGCTTACTGTAAACAAGATGGTTAATTGAATAGGATAATCAAAGAAGATAAGCTTTGCTCGGAATATTGATTTTTGTTTAGTTTTACATTTACTTATAGGAACCAATGTCCGGACTGTCAAATAACAAAAACTACAACAACAACCTTTATTAGCATATAAGCACAATACAATGCTTTTTTGCCACAAAACAGAAAGTTGCGCAATAATATAGGAACGAATGTCCGGGCTGTCAAAATAATATTGTCCTGTTTGTTAAATACAATATTTGAGCGAATGTACGCCATGTCAAAATTAGCGTAGGAACGATTGTCCGTGTGAACGAATGTCCGGATACCGTACGGAACAACATAATTAAAACAAGCATTTTCGTTTAACCACAACGGGGTTAAACATTTTGATATAAAATGCTATACATTTTCACTCATAATCTCTTATAAAGAAATTTCATTATACATGTTTAGACAGTTCAATTTCCACAACGTCCGTTTGTTTCACTTGTATATAATAATTCTTCAAAATTGTCATTCACTCTTAAATACATTTTATTTAATGTAAAGGAAAATTAACATACAATTTAAATAGTGTCATGTACTTCGCGTTTATAGTGCTTTGTCTTATGGTTGATTCAACACCGATTACACGTTCGACAGTTCATGAAAAATAGCCCACACCAACACACCCATACCTTTGAGAATTATCATATAATACCATATAATACTATTTATTTTATTTTGCGGCTTTTATATATCTTTGTTTTGAGCAATTATCGATGTTAGGTCTTCAGACCACCTTTACTCTGATGTGTTAATGGGTTATTCGTATTTGTATAAAGATGATTATTTTTTAATATTCACTAATTGTACTTGATAGTATGTCGTTGAATTATTAATATGGTTGTTATAATTTTTATTTAAGAAGTATTTATCAATTTATTGACTTAACACATACTGTAATAATGATATAACCGTCCCGAATGTAAAACATTTCAGTCAACTGCTCTGTAATGATCGATATTCTCAACCATTCGCATAACATAGGAAAAAAAGTTGTCACGTTCCGCCTCGTTCTGAGATTCGACTCGCCACGTGGTATCTAATAATAGCAACAGTGTTCGTATTGTGAAACTGGTCTATTGCCGCTTAAAAGACTAATGTCCAATATTTGCCTCAAATGTGTTCATATCATTATGTTTAAAATGTAAAGGACATATGATTTATCAGTGAAGTTTGTGTTCAAAATATGATTACACTGCAGGGGTACCCGAGACGGACGATGCAATAAAGCCATTCATGGCGCGATTCAAGGATTGGGGCGAAAGAGAGTGTCACGGCAAACGCGTTCGTCTAATCTGCGTCATAGGCACAGGCGATCTGCCAGATCTGGCTAGGAGCAAGAAGCTCTTCGTGAACAAATTCCACCAGAACTTCCATCATTATGGTTACGATTGTCTTGAGGAGCTCATCGCAAACCGCACCCGAGATATTTACCTCGGCGATCTCGCGTTTGATTCCAGATATTACGGGACTTTGGGCTTTGTCAAGAACAAAATATAATGCAACATGGAAAGCATATTAGTTTGCGTTTAGTTGTATGCGTAAATTTGTAATAATAATCATGTAAATGTGCAATAAAATAATTGTTTATATATATTATATTTACATTGGTTGGAACGCTTAAAAACAATGAATCATGGATACTATGTAAGAAATGTTAAAAAAGGATATTGATTATAAAAAAAATATTTTGTTTTTTCATCAAGTTCAATAGCTAAGGAAATATGATGTGGTATTTACATATTGCATTTTGTTAAAGCGTTGTAAAATATTTTTGTTAGATAAGCCGTATTGTGAAACAAAATTTACAATGATATCTTTTCTTCACATCATGCTTAACGCATTTAAACTTAGTGGACTCTCCCTTCTTTCTAAATAGGATCAGTTGAAGTCGTGTAAAAGCCGGATCAGCAAATTGAGCGTACAATTTAAATATAAAAATGGATTGTTTTGCAGATTTTAGGAAAATGTGGTATGATCAACAGAAACTCAGGTTACTGTCCCATTGTTTGGAATATATCAGTCTCGGCAAGCCTCGCCGTTATATTATTCTTATCCTCGCCTGATATGTTACAAAACGATGGGACAGTAACCTGTTATTATCTATATATGCAAAACAATTCATTTTTTATATTTCAGATGTAAGGATCCCCGCTGATTTTGCTGATCCGGCTTTTACACGTTGACATACATGTAGCAACGGCGTTCGAAAAGACGACACGAATAATCGCTTTTTTTAACATCGAATAAAAAAGTTGTTTGCACTACGAATTGGAAGAGTACACCCGCTTTAATTATAAACGTATTGAATTGGAGATCAGGAATGGACTGCAAAGACAAATGTAATCGAAGAACATACTTCAACGCATAGTTTGGAGACGCCAATTTATAGTGTGTCAAAGTCCTTCCACCTACAAATTTGAAACTTCATATATAGATACAACTTGATGAGTTCTACACGCCACGCCCATTTTTGGGTCACAAGGTCAAAGGTCAAGGTCACTGTGACCTTAAAAAAATTCTGACAAGCTTTCGCAGCCGAGCGTGGCACCCGTTATGCGGTGCTCTTGTTAAATGTTTGTCATAAAAAACTGTTTTGTTCAGTAATGTTTTCAAAAACCTTACTCCTTTTTAAAATTGTGTTCTCGGTAGCCTTACCGCGAAACTGCGACGAAATAAAGAATGCATCCCCAAAAGCCGCTGACGATCAGTATGACATGGATCCAGACGGTACTGGCGGTTTAACGATAATTTGAGCGATGTTTTTATGATAGTCTTCGTATTAATATATTGTGTTTCCTTGTATACGGTAACATGTTTCCTTGTACACGGAACTATTTTCATTGTCTACAGAAAACTATATCTCATGATAAGGCAATCGGATGTTGAAGATATATGTTTGTTTGACATGAACATGGTCCGCCATGATCGGTCTCTTCAACATTTTTTGACAAAAACCATTTTTTGACTGAATATCTGGATGACCAGACACAGTACTGAATCGCTGGATCCTCTATGCTTAAAACATGCATTTTAAAACGCATTTTTCATTAGTTTTCGTTCTAAAAAATACAAGCGTACATAATATATGTTTAGCATTCATGTAGTTGGATTCCACCGTAATGCAAACACATACATCCTCAATAACAATTGGTGCCGTTTAGTTAGTGGATTGGAAAGATGTTTGTTTAGTTTTGACGAATGTTCATTGGTGACAGCTGCGAACATTTACCATTCAGTTTCACATTTTGAGTTGGCGTAAAATCTTCTGCAGGTGACAGTATTTGCCCGTGTTTACATGAATGTCACTCGTTCTCGACAATATGTATTTCCATGACTCGTGAAGTGCACGAATGGCAGCTGGCGTGTAGATTTTCGTTTTATGGTTGCTTAATATTGTACATCAATGGTGTTATTTGATATATGTTCTCAATTCTCAGCACTTCCGATAAATGATAAAATGGACAACCTGCTACCTAATGTTGGATGATACACGATAAACTCGCGCGTTCGTTTACATTTATCACACAATACGCGACCTCTGAACAAATAAGTGGGCACGCACTGGGTGATCAAAGAGAGACCATATGTTACCAACAGAGGGCGAAGGATGTTCATTATACATTATAACAAAATTTACATTTCGAATATCAGGTACTGACCAGCGAATTAACGATTCCCGATTTGAGAGGTATATTTGTGTACGGAACAATAATATGATAATTAATATGTATTAGGTCGCTCTCTTTGAGACAGCAATAACGAGCTGTTCTGTTTGCATGCTTTATATTGAATCTGCAACCGTTTGTTACATACGAATTTAGTTTCATATTACACATGTATATTATGCGACAAACGGATCATGTAGAATCATAGCGTTTTATATTTCGGTTGTTTTGGGAATTGTTTTTGTATTCAAATTTAGGACGCCTTTGACTTTTAATTAAATCAAAGCGCTGAAGG
This sequence comes from Dreissena polymorpha, assembly GCF_020536995.1. Classification (NCBI taxonomy): domain Eukaryota; kingdom Metazoa; phylum Mollusca; class Bivalvia; order Myida; family Dreissenidae; genus Dreissena; species Dreissena polymorpha. The sequence goes on along the minus strand of NC_068366.1, from coordinate 76,794,052 downwards.
TACTTCATTTATTCGAAGTTGAATAACATTAGGCTCAAGTTAGTTTTCAAACCAAATTATTGCTTTCCTTTAAGATTTAAACCGATAGAACACAAAACATTCGAGTTTATTGAGAACGTGACTAAGATCAAATGACGAAAATGTGTTCACTGTTAATCATCGAGATAACTTAGAGTAAAAATATCATCAACATGCCCCTTTTGAAGCTCTGAAGGTATTGCAAATATGATAACACTCGTATACGGTGCGATTACATACTTCTTTCGAAGTTGGACCACGTGGTTATGACGTATCAAATCGCACATGTTTTGCATACGTTAATTCTTTCCTCTATATGGCGAAAAAGTTGTTTCTGCTTTCATTTCCCGGTAAGTGCTTTGTAAGCGACGGACATAAAACTCGTTAAAATACAATGTTCTAAACACCTAACCCAACAACAATCTGTACTCACTTCAATCGGAACTTCATTTTGTACGAGAATGATTGTCAAATTTGAAAATAAAATTTCTCATAAAGAATGTTAAATATACACAACAGTTAACACTTAAACATCGACTCTGTAATTTGATAAATTGATGTATTTTCTCGCTTAAGCAAAAAGATTATGTTTGATTAAATTTGTTGTTCGCAAACGAGCAACAAAAAAATCAACTTTAAAACCATGTTATTTTATGCTGAAAATTTGATTAGGAAAATTGTAATGTGTTACACAGCAAATCCTGTGTTTGAGGAATTGAAATTAACATGAGCGTGTTTTATTCGTTTGTTTAAATAGTTGAGAATTAGCATACAGTTATCATTTGTCTTGACTTTCTGTGCAACACTTGCGAGTGCATTTACTATATCGATACTTAAGATTTATTTCCCATTGATGACGTCATTTAACTTCCGAAGTGCAGGCTGTGGTGATTTTTAAAAAATAAACGTTTTTATGATTAATAACTTTAAACTAGAATAAAATATGTAATCTTGGTATCAAATTGCTTGTTTTGTTGAACCTGATTCATGTTGATAGAAATTTTTGACTTTATTGCAAATCCCACGTTACTCCAAACATGGACTGATATAAAAACTTTCTGTTGACCATGATATAAAAAAATATATCAGGCAACGTTATATCATACATATATCAATACGGTGTTATGATAATTACAGATCTCGGGATAAGTCGATAAATTCGAATAACTTTTAAGGTTATCATGCTCATTCTCATGCCCAAGAAACACTTTTAAAACTGTTTGAAAAATATTATGTTTACATACTACACACCAGACATTACACATAAGTGTAAAAATTACATATTTATTTGGGTCAAATGTGATAACAATGACATTAAACTTTAATTTGACATCCGTCTTTTATCGTAATGCACGGTTCTCACATAATAGACACCATAGATATCAATCGATACTACCACTGATTAATTAATAATTATTTGTGCAATTTTATAGGAAAATTGAGCACTGCCGGCATGTTATTTAAAACGTTGGATTTGGGAATCATAATTTTCCAGAAACACGTGTTTTAAATTACATTTTAGTTTGAATTATATTATATATGTATTGCTCAATACGATAAATCCCACCTTTGATTTCAGGTCACACAAGTGAACATTTCAAGTCCTCATTCAAATCGCTCAGATCCCATTTTTATTGAGGCGAATAAACTACGAATTGAAATCTTAAACGCCGAACACGCGAACAGGGTCAGCCAGTGCAGATACTAGCTGACAAGCTGGTTCACTTTCCCGTACTGATAATGGTGCCATAGGAAATATATATAAATATAATATATCCCGATTAAATTTCCTTTTCCAATTGATAATTCCTTATCGACACAATAATACTAACCGCATACTTACTTACTAAGTCCTCTTCGCGCCTATTGGCGCATAAGGCCTCCACCAAAGCTCGTCAATGTACCCGGTCCTTGGCCCATGTCCGCACATGGCCCCAGCTCCAATTTTCCTTCCTCATCTCCTTTTCAACGTCATGTCTCTTTTGGTCGACCGCTTTGTCTACGTCCAATTGGTGTCCATCGCATTGCAACCTTAGAAATGGCTGTTTCCTCCATCCTTCGAACATGACCAATCCAGCGCCATCTTTTGCGCTTAATCTGTGTTGATATTGAGGATGTTGCTGTTTTGCGGTGGAGTTCAGTATTGGATATAGTGTTTGGCAAGAAAATTTAGAGAATCCGCCTGAGACACCTTCTTTGAAAGACATCAAGCTTGAGGCAAATAAGCTTTGTGACTTTCCAAGATTTTGAACCATACAGCAGGACCGAAAGTACATTAGCCTTGAAAATCCTGATCTTGGTGGTATAATTTAGCAGGAGGACTTCCAGATGTTCTGTAATGCCGCATAAGCAACTCTGGCTTTGGATAATCTGTAATTGACATCTTTTGAATTTCCGTCACTTCTGATTTTACTCCCAATATACAAAAACTCATCTACTTCTTCAATAGCTCAATTGTTGATGGTTACTGGCTGCTCTGTTTTGGCGTTTATTCTCATCTCTTGTTTTGTTTACTTTGATATTGAGACCAATCTGCTTCCGAAGAGAATCTAGCTTGTCCGTCTTTGTTTGGATGTCTTGGTTGCGTTGGGCGAGAAGCGCGATGTCGTCAGCGAAATCAGGGTCTTCCAGTGTTTCTGTGAACGTCCACTGGAGTCCCTTGACTGCATCCTTAATGGTTTCTTTCATCAGCCAGTCGATGCACAACGAAAATAGTAGAGGGGACAGTGCACACCCCTGCTTCACGCCTGTCCTTATCTCAAGGTTCTCTGTGAGAGTTTTTTCGCAGATTACTTTAACACTGAAATCTGAATAAAGCATTTTGATGAAAGAGTTAATTTTGCCTGGGATTCCATGATGGGGTAAAATCCTCGATAATGCTGGCCTGTTCGCGCTGTCGAATGCTTTCTGGAAGTCAATAAAATTCACATAGACGGTTGCGTCCCATTCGTGACTTTGCTCTATGATTTGTCTAAGTGAAAAAATCTGATCTGAACATGACTCACCCTTCCTGAAACCGGCTTGGTTTTTCCGCAGCAGTTTATATACAAAAGCTGAAATTCTGTCAAGCACAATTCTGCTAAAGATCTTACTAGTCATTGACAGCAGCATTATACCTCTCCAATTGTTGCAGTCTGTAAGGTCACCCTTTTTCGGCAGTTTAACTATTAGTCCCACCTTCCAATCCTCAGGTACTGTTTCTGAGATCCATACTATCCGTAGTATACTAGCAAGTACTGTAGGAGTTATCTGTTCATCCGCTTTATGCAAATATGCTTGTATCCTGTCTATACCTGGAGCTTTTCCATTCTTTAACTTCTTGATGGCCTGTCTTATCTCTTGTATAGTTGGTGGCTCTGTATCGATGTTAAGTGGGATTTCTGCAGGAGCAATAACTGCTTCAGTGGATGGATCAGCACTGTTGAGTACTCTCTCAAAGTGTTCTTTCCAACAACTCACCTTTTTAACGTCAGTGGAAACAATTTCCCCTTGCAAATTCTTCACTGGAACTTCTGTAGAAGGTAATCCTCCTGTCAATATCATTGTGCCCATATCTTGCCGTGCAGCTGCATCTTCGGCTTCAGTTACCAGATTGTCAATGAATTTCCTCTTGTCTGCTTTAGCATGTGTCTAAATGTCTCTGTCCAAGGTTGCATAAATGTCTTTCAGCTGCTGTTTTATCCGCTCCGACTATGTCTGCAACAACTTCTTCCTCACCTCCTTCCGTTCGACAATCTTGCTCCATGTCTGCTGGGATATCTATTGTTCTTTCTTCCTTCGTACTGTGCCAATAATCCTCAGTCCAGCTTCAAGATTCTCCTGGTTGAATGAACTAACATTCATTTCCTGCTGGTCATTAAATAGCCAAAACCTGTTCTTTAGCTCAATCTTGAAATTTCTCTTGACCATTGGATCTTTGAGTTTTCATATATCTCTTACATCTTGCAAACTGCCACTCCATCTTTTGTTGATGATGATATGGTCAATCTGGTTATCGGTTTGTCCATCTGGTGATTTTCATGTTACCTTATGAATCTTCTTGTGTGGAAAAATTGTGCCCCCAATAACCATGTTGTTTTCTTCGCATAACTCTACCAATCTCTCACCATTGCCATTCCTTATTCCGCATCCCTGTGTGCCCATTGTGGATTCCTTACCTGTATTGTCCTTTCCGACGTTCGCATTCAAATCTCCTAAGACAAGAAGGACATCATGTTTTTGTGTTGATTCAATGACTTCTTGTAATTGGTCGTAGAAGGCGTCTTTTTCTGTAGCTTCCGCAACCTCTGTTGGCGCATAGCAAACTATAATTGTGAGTTTAGCGTATGCAGAGTTGAATCTTGCTGACATGACACGTCTTTCGTTGATAGGCTTCCACTCTATCAGGCTTTTGTGTGCTTCTTGGTCCATAATCAGGGCTACTCCTTGATCCTGCTGGTCATCTGATCTTGCTGAGAAGGCTATGGTTTGTCCTGATGCAAACTGTCTCTTTCCAATTATATATTAATAAAGAAACCAAATATTTTAACCTTATCACAAATAGATTTATATTAACCTCTTTATTTTGCTGTTTTCACCTACGTTAAACAATTCTATGTCAATTCAGAAAGAAAATAAATACCTGACTGTTCAGTATAATACAAACATGGATAGCAATAAAATGAACTGTACATAAGCGTTGGCTTTCGTAATGTGTTACCATATTTCTTTCAACCAATACCTATTATTCTTTCTGATCAAGTGAATGGTGCCTTATTATAAGCTTAATATTCGTCTTAACAACTTTCTGTACGCAAGCTTTCATCAAAACATGATTTATATATCGATGAATGGGACTACTGAACATTTGAATGACATTTTCAGAGGCGTCCATTTGCACGTTTTTTTTATTGTATTCATAACTAAATATCTCTTTTCCACGTTTTATAAATCGTGGGAAACGATATAACTAACTAATTGGAAAGAAACAATACATAGTGGAAACTAGTTATTGAGACATGGGGACGACTAAAGAAATGACTCGTTTGCGTTAACGATATTTAATTTCTAGTGTTAGAAAACTGGTATATTACTGTATTTTAATATATATTTTAGAAGCGATACGAAAATTAAATAACCCTTAATAAAGTATTCAGATTCTGGTTTCTTAAATCTGGAATTTTATCGACACAACAAAAAACACCACGGCATATATGCAATTAAGTTGATTTTTCCACATTCAAATACACTTTCACGCATTTAACTTAAAGCCTTTCTAACATGCTTTCTACAAGCTTCGTGACACTCTCTGTCGCCCCAATCATTCAATCGCGCGATGAACGGCTCAATCACTTCACCTATGTCTGGTGTCCCTGTAGTATAATCAGGAACCTTAAAGCTACTTAAAGTTTGAAACGTAAACAATATATATGTCAATGCAACGAAAGTCTGAGCTTTTCGGCATGAACTGGTCGATGTTCAGTCTGTATTCATAATGCAGCACATTACAGTGGTTACGTAGTATTCCGTTAACAACAACGTGAACTTACATGTGCAACCCAATAGGTTTTTGTTTGTCAAAACAAAAAATATAACTAGCTAGCAATACTAAAATAAGAGCACTGAACATCGTGATGAGGGTTATAATTTAACATTGCAAAGAATATTAGATTGGGCACCTGCTCCTGTCTGATCCAGTTTAGAAGGTCATTAGCTCGTCAATCGTGCAAATGAAAGTCAAGGAAGCCTCGATTGAAAGCCGTGCAAGGCCGCCTTGGAGGTGAAGGTGTTTATAAAGGGCGCAAAAGCAATCCCTTGCCACGTTTATTTTTTTAAATCAGATTGATTAATATTTAACAATATTTTGATCGAAGCATATGAGATGATTATCTACAAAGCTTAATTGACCTAAATTTCTAAGCAGTTTTTGCAAGAACTTCAAACAAAGCTTATAGCCTAGTACCAATAAAGACACACGCATATACTCGAGGTTTAATATATACTTAGAAGTACCGCGCGATACGAAAACTATATTCCATTCATGTCGAATTAGTAGTGAAGTACATGTTTACTAATGTGTGGGTTTGATAAAAGACGCTAGACTTAAACCGGCTCTTAAATAAAGAGAAACCCTTAAAAATTGTCGACATGTTTTATATGGGATTTGTAAGCAAATATGAATTACAGGTCAACCAACCTTGCAAGCCCGTGTTATATATCCTCCGTTCTGAGAAAACCACCAAACCCATCGGATGCACTTCGCCGCAATATTTATCCATTCAGGGAAAACATGCATGAATCTCCTGAGATTGACTTCATTTTAACCTTATGTATTATTTTAATGCATTAATGGTGGTTGGTTTGCCTAGTGTGTGAATTATTTCAATTGTAAACAATTACATGATTATTTGAATGAAATACATGAAATCACACTGATCTATTAATATGATTAATCAAACACCAAATCTATTTTATTTGGTAAATGATATTCGTTTACCAAACGCATAACTGATTAAGCATGTGTTTATGTGCTGTACGTGTTTCGTTCTTCGGGAACAAGTAATTCAAAATTCAATTCATACAATTACATATTTCTCTCAGCTCTTCAAATTATGAAGTCTTTACAAGTATTTCAAAGTGTAATTGTTTGGTTAAACCAATTGTTAAATATTTGAATATGTTGACATATTATATACATATAATGAGCAAATATATACACAAAAATACGCGTTAAGAAGCACACATATACATTAATAAATAAAGCTGCATGCATACGAGTCAAACATTATTATCCACATTTCACCATCGACATCGTTTCCAGCCACATATAATTTTGAAAGCCCGGGTAAGAAACGAGGAGGGTTGTGCCCAGGGCCAGCACCCCAGCCACATTAAAAACCAACACGCTACAGAAACCAACACCAAAGAAAACAACAATACCGGACTAAGGATGGAAGCACGCCAGGAAACTGGACCTAGGTCGGATAATCACCCGATAGCAGATATCCTTGGACCAAAGTCATAACGGCGGGTGGGCTGCTGGAATGTTAGGACACTCTACCAGACCGGAAAGCTAGCCCAAGTGGTGAAGGAGATGAAGAGTTATGGAATCAGCTTGTTAGGAGTAAGTGAGGCGAGATGGACAGGCACTGGAAAGAGACAGTTTGCATCAGGACAAACCATAGCCTTCTCAGGAAGATCAGATGACCAGCATGATCAAGGAGTAGCCCTGATTATGGACCAAGAAGCACACAAAAGCCTGATGGAGTGGAAGCCTATCAACAAAAGACGTATCATGTCAGCAAGATTCAACTCTGCATACGCTAAACTCACAATTATAGTTTGCTATGCACCAACAGAGGTTGCGGAAGCTACAGAAAAAGACGCCTTCTACGACCATTTACAAGAAGTCATTGAATTAACACAAAAACATGATGTCCTTCTTGTCTTCGGAAATTTGAATGCGAAAGTCGGAAAGGACAATACAGGTAAGGAATCCACAATGGGCACACAGGGATGCGGAATAAGGAATGGCAATGGTGAGAGATTGGTAGAGCTATGCGAAGAAAACAACATGGTTATTGGGGGCACAATTTTTCCATATAAGAAGATCCATAATCCATAAGGTAACATGGAAATCACCAGATGGACAAACCGATAACCGGATTGACCATATCATCATCAACATAAGATGGAGTGGCAGTTTACAAGTAGTAAGAGATATATGAAAACTCAAAGATCCAATGGTCAAGAGAAATTTCAAGATTGAGCTGAAGAACAGGTTTAGGCTATTTAATGACCAGCAGGAAATGGATGTTCGTTCATTAAACCAGGAGATTCTTGAAGCTGGACTGAAGATTATTGGCACAGTACGATAGAAGAAAGAACAATGGATATCCCAGCAGACATGGAGCAAGATTGACGAACGGAATGAGGTGAGGAAGAAGTTGTTGCAGACAAAGTCGGAGCGGATAAAACAGCAGCTGAAAGACATTTATGCAACCTTGGACAGAGACGTTAAGACACATTCTAAAGCAGACAAGAGGAAATTCATTGACAATCTGGCAACTGAAGCCGAAGATGCAGCTGCACGGCAAGAGCCGCAAGATATGGGCACGCTGTATAGGATCACAATGATATTGACAGGAGGATTAACTTCTACTGAAGTTCCAGTGAAGAATTTGCAAGGGGAAATTGTTTCCACTGACGTAGAAAAAGTGAGTTGTTGGGAAGAACACTTTGAGAGAGTACTCAACAGGGCGGATCCATCCACTGAAGCAGTTATTGCTCCTGTAGAAATCCCAATTGACATCAATACAGAGCCACCAACTATACAAGAGATCAGACAGGCCATCAAGAAGTTAAAGAATGGAAAAGCTCCAGCATAAAGCGGAGGAACAGACTAGTATACTACGGAAAGTATGGATCTCAGAAACAGTACCTGAGGATTGGAAGGTGGGACTAATAGTTAAACTGCCGAAAAAGGGTGACCTTACAGACTGCAACAATTGGAGAGATATAATGCTGTTGTCAATGACTAGTAAGATCTTTAGCAGAATGGTGCTTGACAGAATTTCAGCTTTTGTATACAAACTGCTGCGGAAAAACCAAGCCGGTTTCAGGAAGGGTGAGTCATGTTCAGATCAGATTTTCACACTTAGACAAATCATAGAGCAAAGTCACGAATGGGACGCAACCGTCTATGCGAATTTTATTGACTTCCAGAAAGCATTCGACAGCGCGAACAGGCCAGCATTATCGAGGATTTTAGCCCATTATGGAATCCCAGGCAAGATTATCTCGTTCATCAAAATGCTTTATTCAGATTTCAGTGTTAAAGTAATCTGCGAAACAACTCTCACAGAGAACCTTGAGATAAGGACAGGCGTGAAGCAGGGGTGTGTACTGTCCCCTCTACTATTTTCGTTGTGCATCGACGGGCTGATGAAAGAAACCACTAAGGATGCAGTCAAGGGACTCCAGTGGACGTTCACAGAAACACTGGAAGACCCTGATTTCGCTGACGACATCGCGCGTCTCGCCCAATGCAACCAAGACGGACAAGCTAGATTCTCTTGGGAAGCAGATTGGCCTCAATATAAAAGTAAACAAAACAAGCGATGAGAATAAACGCCAAAACAGAGCAACCAATAACCATCAACAATTGCGATATTGAAGAAGTAGATGAGTTTTTGTATATTGGGAGTAAAATCAGAAGTGACGGAAATTCAGAAGATGTCAATTACAGATTATCCAAAGCCAGAGGTGCTTATGCGGCATTACAGAACATCTGGAAGTCCTCCAAGCTAAATTATACCACCAAGATCAGGATTGTCAAGGCTAACGTACTTTCGGTCCTGCTGTATGGTTCAAAATCTTGGAAAGTCACAAAGCTTATTTGCCTCAAGCTTGATGTCTTTCAAAGAAGGTGTCTCAGGCGGATTCTCTAAATTTTCTGGCCAAACACTATATCCAATACTGAACTCCATCGCAAAACAGGTACATCCTCAATATCATCACAGATCAAGCGCAAAAGATGGCACTGGATTGGTCATGTTCAAAAGATGGAGGAAACAGCCATTTCTAAGGTTGCAATGCGATGGACACCAATTTGACGGAGACAAAAAGGTCGACCAAAAGAAACATGACGCCGGTCAGTTAAAAAGGAGATGAGGAAGGAAAATTGGAGCTGGGGCCAGGTGCGGACATGGGCAAAGGACCGGGTACATTGGCGAGCTTTGGTGGAGGCCTTATGCGCCAATAGGCGCGAAGAGGACTAAGTAAGTAAGTATGCGGTTAGTATTATTGTGTCGATAAGGAATTATCGATTGGAAAAGGAAATTAAATCGGGATGTATTGTATTTATATATATTTCCTATGGCATCATTATCAGTACGGGAAAGTGAACCAGCTTGTCAGCTAGTATCTGCACTGGCTGACCCTGTTCGCGTGTTCGGCGTTCAAGATTTCAAATCGTAGTTTATTCGCCTATATAAAAATGGTATCTGCGCGATTTGAATGAGGACTTGAAATGTTCACTTGTTTAACCTGAAATCAAAGGTGGGATTTATCGTATTGAGCAATACATATATAATATAATTTAAACTAAAATGTAATTTTAAACACGTGTTTCTGGAAAATTATGATTCCCAAATCCAACGTTTTAAATAACATGCCAACAGTGCTCAATTTTCCTATAAAATTGCACAAATAAATATTTTTTAATCAGTGGTAGTATCGATTGATACCTATGGTGTCTATAATGTGGGAACCGTGCATTACGATAAAAGACGGATGTCAAATTAAAGTTTAATGTCATTGTTATCTCATTTGACCCAAATAAATATGTAATTTTTACACTTATGTGTAATGTCTTGTGTGTAGTATGTAAACATAATATTTTTCAAACAGTTTAAAAAGTGCTTCTTGGGCATGAGAATGAGCATGATAACATTAAAAGTTATTCGAATTTATCGACTAATCCCGAGATCTGTAATTATCATAACACCGTATTGATATATGCCTGATATAACGTTGCCTGATATATTTTTTTATATCGTGGTCAACAGAAAGTTCTTATATCAGTCCATGTTTGGAGTTACGTGGGATTTGCAATAAAGTCAAAAATTTCTATCAACATGAATCAGGTTCAAAAAAACAAGCAATTTGATACCAAGATTACATATTTTATTCTAGTTTAAAGTAATTAATCACAAAAACGTTTATTTTTTAAAAATCACCACAGCCTGCACTACAGAAGTTAAATGACGTCATCAATACGAAATAAATCTTAAGTATCGATATAGTAATTGCACTAGCAAGTGTTGCACAGAAAGTCAAGACAAATGATAACTGTATGCTAATTCTCAACTATTTAAACAAACGAATTAACACGCTCATGTTAATTTCAATACCTTAAATACAGGATTTGCTGTGTAACACATTACAATTTTCCTAATCAAATTTTCAGCATAAAACAGCATGGTTTTACAGTTGATTTTTTGTTGCTCGTTTGAGAACAACAAATTTAATCAAACATATTTTTTTTGCTTAAGCGAGAAAATACATCAAATTACAGAGTCGATGTTTAAGTGTTAACTGTTGTGTATATTTAACATTCTTTATGAGAAATTTTAGTTTCAAAGTTGACAATCATTCTCGAACAAAATGAAGTTCCGATTGAAGTGAGTACAGATTGTTGTTGGGTTAGGTGTTAAGAACATTGTATTTTAACGAGATTTATGTCCGTCGCTAACAAAGCACTTACCGGGAAATGAAAGCAAAAACAACTTTTTCGCCATAAAGAGGAAAGAATTAACGTATGCAAAACATGTGCGATTTGATACGTCATAACCACGAGGTCCAACTTCGAAAGAAGTATGTAATTGCACCGTATACGAGTGTTATCATATTTGCAATACCTTCAGCAAGCTTCAAAAGGGGCATGTTGATGATGTTTTTACTCTAAGTTATCTCGATGATTAACAGTGAACACTCAAATGAAAGAGATCTGCACGATGCCAACTTGTCTTTAACAGGAATGATGAGCTTTTTGCGTATTGGAGTTGTGCGGGTGATGAAGGTTTGCGAACCCCGTACTTCAATCGTTTTTCCCTCATTTTCTAAACTTATGGGAATTATCCCTTCGTGTGACTTTAACTGGTATTTTAGAAATCCAGTTTCGCTCTGAAGGATAAGTTCTCTCTATTTTAAAGTCTGGCACTTGTGGCCTTTTACACAATGCTCTACAATTTCAGTCTATTCCTCTGTTGTGTATGTAAGTGCTGCACAATAGAAGCACATGTATTTCGGCAGAGTCTTCTTATTCATGGCTCCACACCCTTTGAAATGACAAACATGAATATATTCGAAAGAATAAGTACTTTAAAAATATTACATGTAAACATTTCATGCACGCATTCCTTTTTTCAGAATCGCTTTTTTATCAATTTAATTCAACTGTCTTACCCTTAACTTTTAATTCAACCAATTAAGTGATTTAGGGTCAGGTGAATCGCACTACGAGCTAACGTTATCGTTGCGTAAAGGGAAGTGCTTCCTATTAGTAGAGCTCAATATAAAGGGAGTTTTCCAATCTCTTTTAAATTTTGTGGCTACGCATTAGTTTTTGGTTTCATGATTCTAACTAGCACCAATGACAAAGGATTTTATGAAGAGCAAGTGTGTATTTGCCGCTCTAAGACCCCTAGCTCCCCTTATCTAGAGTCCTGCTATAAGTTCAATTGAACACAGTCGTGTTGATCTACATGATCCGTTGTATTTTCAATTCTCATAATCTCAATTTACTACTTAAAAGCAAGTTGATTATTTAGACAATTATTTTCGGTCGTCAATTAAAATATATTACTTCAGAAATAAGCATTTTAATATTATTTAAAATTTGCACTTATAATATTAATTATATGAATTAATTGTCATACGATGTTTGGAAAACGAACAACGTCATTGGTTATATTTCACATATGTGTGTAATAACGCGCTTGACAATGCAAATTGATTCATACTTCAAAATATTTGGTTAGAAAAGCCATTATATTCATTAATGCATTTCATGTAGAAGATAAAACTCGGTTATTAGAGTGCCCGATTTGTTGAAAGTCTCTGTTATCCGAAGTGCCCAATATCGGGAATCAAAGTATCCGCAACTTCATGAATACCACCTATTAAAACATGCTCTATCTTCGTTTATATTTCATTGAATACTATCAAAATTTCAGTTTTTGAAGCACAGTGATTACTCAACATGCTGGAATATCAAAAAACAATCTAACAATATTTCTAAGAAGTTTTATTTTGTTGAAATGTTTATTGTTCATCCAGTTTATGCTGTTTTTCGACTGATTTTTCTATTTTTGGGGGAAAAATCTACCATTCTTCCGTGTTTTTTTTCTTTCTAATAGAAAAGGATACACCATTTATAAACTCGACCATTCGCCTTGTCTAAAAAACTAATCTTTATGATATAACTTTAAAAAAAAACTGATGAACTTACCTCTCGCGCGTGGCTTTTGTTGTTATCTGGTATTGAAGTGCCATCTGTTATCAAAGTATCCGCATACCCAGCGTGAGGATACACCTCTGGCCTTTAAGGCCCGGTCACACCGCCAGAACTTTGCTGGAGCGTTCCTTGAACGGTATGAAGAGGGGCCGAATTTCGGTAACGCTCGTCACCGCGCACAAAATGGGGAAAAAATCGAAAACACGGGCGTTGCCAAAGCGGTGCACCGCTGAAGCCAGCGTTGGTTTAGCGTTGGTTTAACGGTAGCGAGCGGTAGCGAGCGTTGGTTTAGCGGTGACGCGAGCGTTGATAGAGCGGCGTTCTGCGCATGCGCGCGTCGGCTCGGCGGGAGTTTATAGTTGATATAGCGGCAAACCGCTTCTGACTACGGAACGTTGATAGACGTTCTGATAATTTTTGATAGAAGTCGATAGTTGAAGTTCATCATGCCACGTAGACAAAAGAAGTGGAAGGCTGGAGATGGAGAGGCAGCAGCCTCCAAGAATCTTGTGATACAGTCCATGTTAAGGCCTTCTCAGTATCCACTGTCTGACTCACACAACTCTGTCTCTCCTTCTTCTCTCTTCACCTTCTGTCAACAGCTTGTTGCAATCTGATGAGGTTCTGATTCTGCTGCTGGACTAGTGCACCAATCACAACAAGTCTCACAGCATCCATGGTAGAACACTTTTACTGTAACTGAGCAAATTGAAATGAGGTCTGCACTCAACGGTAGCTCGATTTAAAATGGGCTCCTGACTCATTTCTCCCCGTATTTATAGCCAAATTCTGGTCCCGCTCCAACACCTCAATACCAACGCCAAACCAAAGTTCATCACTGCAATGGATCGCTACTTCAACGCCCGACACCGTTCCAGCAATTCCGTGTCCGTTCGAAAAACGCTTACAACCGCTCCACCAAAGTTTGTGCAACGTTTAATCACCGCCCGGGAAAAGCTGGCAAAGCAGCGGTTGTCCAGCATTCAAGATTTCTGCGTTGGCCTTGCGGACCCAAACGTCCACGAACTTGCGTCTAGCGGTGCCAAACTTTGACTGGGCGTTGGTGGACCGGTGGTGAACTTTGTCGGAGCGGAAAATTGCCCGCTCCTCACCGCTCGAAATATTTTGTGCAGCTCAAAACTTTCTGAGCGGTAGGAGGAACCATCAGCGGTGACCGAGCGAATACGGCGTTGCCTTAACGGGGGCCAACTTCTGTTTAACGGTCGTGAACGGTAGCGAGCGGTGATGATTGTTTTTCACCGCTCCAGGAACGCTCAAGCAAAGTTTTGGCGGTGTGACCGGGCCTTAAGAGTTTAATTTGCACCACTTGTACTTACAGGTACACATAACAACCAGTATCGGCATCTTATTGTCTAATCAGCCATCGGGTCCTTTGATAGGTTTTTATTGTTTGTTGAATTATCTTTGTAGTTCATCTTTAGTTTCAAGTGTTGCTTTTGATGAACATTGATAAATTCGCCTTGTCTCGGCCTCGAGGAGATGGTCATTAATTCATGAATTTGATTATTTGTAAACACACGATAGTTGAAAGATTTATTAGATTTTTACGCATTTAATGTTTATTTAAAATTGTTATCGTAAGTTTGATAGTTATATTGAAAGCTTTATGACAAATTAGTTGTGAAGTATATATTTTGTAGAGTTATATTGGTTCTCCATAATCAAAAAGACACACAAGAAACGCGTTTTATTCGAGATCCGTACAGAATGCATAATCGAGAAAATAATGTGATTAAATGCAACATATCAGTGGTCAGTTTGTTCAGGTTATGTTTTTAACAGACAAATGCAAACAATTATTCAAACGTATTCAGTCTGCGTAACATACACATGAGAGTGATATACATGTATTACACGGTAAAATATTTTCTGACATGTAGTGCATATTCTTTTAGAGTTTGCAACATTTTTAGAACATATGCATTACCAGATCCAAATTAGAGATTTGCATGTATATACTGATGGTCAAATGTTAAAACTTTAATCTAGCAATCTCCGCCTGATAGTAATGCTGCATGGACAAATGGTACACTTCTTCTAAATCGCGACTACAGCAAAACAAATAGTATCTTCCGTTTCATGGTATATTACTTGAACGATAGAGACCCGTATGAATTCTTAATAATAAAAAGTCTCGAATCCCGAAGCGTGTAACACATTTCCTTAACAGGCAAAATGTTGTGTATGTTACGTGTATGTTAATGTTACGTGCATTGTCGCCATCGTACTATCGCATTGTCGCCATCGTACTATCGCACTATCGCATTGTCGCCCTCTGGATTTTAATCTCCACGATAGCACTAACGGTATTTCGTAGAATTCAAATGATGTATTTCACTTAAGTTTTTATGCATAAGTTGCTAACACGCAGACATAGCTTATGCAGTTCGGGTCAGTTTTGTCAAGATCAATCAATGACAATGTCACTTCTGTTTCCACTCGTAAACGTTGAATAGGTTAAGTGCGCTGACCATAGTGTAAAGGAACCGGACAGGCAGCTTGTGATTGCACAGTTATTTGATCTAAGTTAATTAGTAAAACGTTAAAAACATGGGTCCGTATTAATCATCCAAATTTAAAACTTTAGTCGACAAATACAGTTTATGTTAAAAATTGTTATGTTCCATAAACAATGGTATTGTCAGCCTACTGGTCATTAAGCTCAAATGATAATATTATTCGCCTTATAAACAATATGTTATGAGCTAAATCGGTATTCTCTATATGTTCAATTTGTATGTTTCTGGGATCGAATTAATTGTGTAATCTTTATTTTTGAGTCATATCATTTGTTGGTAAACACGAGCAATGGTATTCCGGCGTTTCGATGTGTCTTGTCGTTTTCCTCACAGGCAAGTAATTAAATGATCCGACAAGACATAGGAGGTAGGTTATACCATATTACATTTAAAACGTAAATGCAATCATTTAACAAAGTATGTACGCCTTGCATTAAAAAAAATTATGTGTCAAGACTGCTCGTCTCATATTGCATTTTATCACGGTCTAGTTCTTATATCTTATATTTTGCTAGTTTTGCTAGTGATTTTTATAATTCTGTACCATTTCTATCTACAAATTTGTGTTTTGTTTTAAATAGCCGACTTATACCACCAGTATAATAGAAAGTTGACTGTAGTTACCTACTTGAAATTAAATAAATTCCATAAATTCAATTTACATGACACATTTTCAGTCCTATGTACATCTACACTTTACCGTTAAAAACATTAATTGTTAAGCATGAGGAACGTTTATGCTTATTTAATTACTTGATAATACTTAAAATGTGAGAAATGTACATAAATTTGTTATATCCTTTATTTCACTCGCTAACTGATAATTTATATATCATGACTACGTCTACTTTTGCATCATTCTGATATGTTAAAAATCTGTACATATATTTATTTGCTTTTCATGACCCTGGCTTCTTAAACAAATACTTTCTCGGAAAACCAGCTAAAAAAAAAAAAAAAAAAAAAAAGAAAAAAAGAATATATTGCAATAATAATAATATCAGCTTATAACTTATAACAATTCCTTTTGCTAGTGATTTTCATATTTTTGTACCGTCTCGATTCACGAATTATCGTTTTGTTTTAAATAAGCCATTATAATAGTAAGTTGACAAAAAATCACCTCTTGATACCGCTTAGGCCTTGCTCATTCCTTTTGAATGCAGTACACACAATTTGCTTAATCCTAACGGTAGTACCTTATCTATTCTGTCCTTGAGAAGTACAGCTATCATTCATGGCCTCGGGTTGCTCCGACATTATCCATTCGCCCATTGGCAAATTTCATTGTGCGGGTGCAGTCGAGCGAATAAATCACGAAAAAGCATGTCTGCAACTATTCCGAATACAGAAATTAAAGCTACCAACTGCAAGTTGCATTATCGCCTTAAACGCACTGTTTTAACCTGCACTTTTTAAATAAACATTTTTCTTTCCTGAAAACTGCTATCGGTAACAGCGCGTGCAAAGTTAAGTGACGTGTGAACAAGACAACCCCGCATAATTAAGGTTAAAGATCACTAATAATATTAGAATCATCGACAAATTAGGCTACACAATTACGAACCGTTATTTCATTCTCATGCATTGCTCACTATGTATGATAATCTGGTGTTTTTGTAATTGATTAACTTTTCCCACATTCTCGTAGTCAATATATTTATATATGCTCATTCTGAATACCCCCACCCTCGCTGGATAATATGTGCTGTTGTTGCTAAATTATCGGAAGTCAAAATATTGTTATAAAAATTGTACTTTGTTATATTGCCCTTATTGTATATGTTATATACTTGGGTGAAAATAAAAGTTCTGTTCTGTTCTGTTCTGTTCTATATCCGATTTCCATTATGTCCGCGCGAATAATGAATTGAGGCATATATTGGGTTGCATTCTTCGTTATACGATGCAACAGATTGACAAACAAATCAAATGTCATATTTGAGCTAAATCCGATATGTTCAAAACAGATTGATTACGGGAACACTACTTTGTATTGTGCAAACATTGTCCTCAATATATTATCAGCTGTCGTCACCTCTGTATAGTTGACAGCTGTTTGTGTAAAACAAAGCCTACCATCTTACTGAAAAAAAACATGGAAAACAAATTTAACAATTGTTAACGTGTGGTTCCTACATAATCATAATTATACGACAATTACAGTGAATGAATGTTGGTTACTCTGTTTAGTAATAATGGGAGAACATTCCGAATAAGTCTGAATACCATTATAAATAATGATCGTTTTCAAATGTTTGTTTCAATTTGGTGATACATAATACTAAGCTACATATTTTGTACAATATTGTAATTATTAGTCGAACATATTTACAATTAAGGCCTATCATTTGATAATAGGCATGATTTTGAAGTGTCAAATGTCCGGTAGAGCATGTCTGCAAATTTGAAATTAATGTTTAAAAATGTATAATATCGGTCATATCGAAATTATGTTTTGGTAGGCTTAACGCTCTGTTTGGAACGATTTGGAACTGTTAATAGCTGTGGTACATGAAATAAACTTATTTGATAATGTTAAAAAAAACAGTTAAAATGTCAATACTTTATGCAATTATGCCTAATTATCATGCACATTTTAAATTTGCTAAGAATTATCTTTTGCTGCAGCCTTTCTAGTATGAATATACACTACATGTGTCTTCGTTCATCAAAATTATTTCTTAGTGTTACTGTCGCTCATATAATGTAAAATGGATAAAACAAGGATTTTAGACAAATTAAATAAAACAAGATTGGTTGTCCAACTATCAAAGGAAAAATACCAAATTATTCAAAGATTTTTAGAACAATATCTAGTTTAACAGTTTCGCATAGATTCAAACAAATACAAACGCCTTCTTACGACTTGCATAAACATATATTTTTTAATATTTACTTATCTTACATATAATTGGGTGCTCCTAAAAACATGAACGTAAACGGATGTTGTTATCCAAACCTCTTGTATTAAAGACTTATAAAGCGTTGAGCAAGTCCTAAATGTTGTTTTTTAGTCATTTTTACAGCTTTTCTGTAACTGGCATCATGTAATGGAGGGTTGGAGAACAATTTCCTGATACGTTTATATTTAAGGAGCAATCTTATATATAATTATATTACGTATGCTGTCCATTTAAGGAATTAAACGTAAGGAGCCAATGTAAAACTATAGCTACAAATGTAATACTAAATACGTATTTATTAACTCCTTTTAAGCTCACCATCGTACTTACGGTGAGCTATTGTGCGTCCGTTGTCGTGTGATGTGTTTGTTACCTCTCTAATGGACTCATTTTTAACCCAATTTTAATGCAAATTAGTGAGATTGTTTATATAGGCAATACGAAGGCCGAGTTAGAATCTTTGTCGTGTCCGTCGAAAAAAAAGTCGCCAGATTAAATCTTAGAAAACCATTGTTACACTTTAGAGGCCACATTAACGACTTATGACACTTGGTAAAAACTTTATCTTGTAATTAACCAGGCCAAGTATGTTGCATTTAGAAATTAGGTCTCCAAGTCTAAGCCTTTATCAAAAATCGCGTCTGCACTCAAGAAAAAACAACATGTTTTTACTTAATTTAGTTTAAACCTATTTATTTTAGCTCGATTGCATCGAAAGCCTTATGCTTATATAAACGCTCTCGAGTCCGTTTCCTGGGCCTAGAACCAGTACTTGGTGTCTTTGGGGAGATCTAAAGAACGCTCCCACGGTGGGGATCGAACCCGTGACCTCCCGGTCGCTAGGCGGACACCATATCCATTACACCACGGCGACCTTTACTTTATTTTTACTTCATAATAGCGGTCACCACTTTTAAAGACATTTGTGGGTTCAAATCTGGGTCACGTGCGTCCCAAACCAATGTTACCACGTAAAATCTTTAAAAAAAACAACTTGCAAATATAGAAGAAGCCACAATAATTACTTTATCACGATAAAACTGTCACAAAGTTGACCTTTACGTTTATTAGGCCGAGGCTGGGTTACATGCGGCAAAACAAAAACATATTCGCTATGTGAAATCTTTGAAAAACTGTGTTTTTACTCAAATGGCTACATTAATGTCTCAATGTAGATGACGCTTAGTACGAATGTCTTATTTGGAAATATCTATGATAATTCTTATCTGTGCTACTTGCGTCTAAAACTACGTCACTAATTCAAATCTTAAAACTAAGTTACCATTCTAGTTAATGATATTGAAACATATTAATTTAAAAAATGAAAAATTGAACATAAAGAGAAAATATAGAAACATGTTGTTAGAGGCCATTTCTAGGGAAATGACCATCAAGACAACCTAGTTTAAGTTCAAAAAGTTATAACTTACCAAGAAAAGCAAAAGAAATGAAGTTATAACTTTTACAAACAATCATAATACTAATATGGTGTTTAATGAAACACAGGTCTTCACATCAATATACCTTTGCGTTTACCATAAGAACTTTTGCAAGACATTGTGTCAAACTGTTTAACACTGCCAAGAGTAGCATAGTGAAAAAGAATGAAACTGCATATTTCGTATGTGAAACATATTCATTTGTAGCATGCTTTAAATGGCACAAAACAAAAACATACCTACGTATAAATATTGGCAGAAAAACTGTCTACATAAGGCAGTAAGAATGTTTTGTTTATACCTGCTGCATTTGAATAATCGACGTACAGGGGATGTGAACTATGCATTCGTTGCATGTCATGTGACGTTATTTACACTCGTAGAATAGCTTATCCACTACTTTCAGACAGGTTCTTTTGCAGACTTGTTAGTTCTTCATTTGCAGACTGGTTAGCTGAAGTGAAGAAGAACAACCAATCCGTCCCGTTTGTCCCCTAACATAAGGCGAGACTGTGGTACAAATCTTTCCTAGTCACTAACAAAGCAGACTCAATGTGGGAAATGGAATACCTCGACTTTACCTGGAAGAACCAGCAATATACCGTTTATCCGAATTTTAAAGGTAATGAAACGTGTGGTGCAGGTGAAGGGTCAATTTTTTGTACATGCTTACAACGTCATCTTTACAAATATAATAACTGATATTTATTATAATAATGCTTACCTCTTAAATATAGAAACAATATTGAGATATTATTCAATACAAACTTCCCATTATTTACGCCCTTTTAATAGCTTACATGAGAACAACGTGGTGATGCTTTTGAACACTATAGCGGGTGCATGTATTGCCCAATCTTCATAAAACATCGTGAAAACATTTTTCTCAATGCTCTCCCGGCTGAGTTCGAAACTGGCTTATGTGGAATCAAATACTAGCTGTCCGTGCCGTATTAAACAAAAACACGTGAACACACTCCAGATGTATTGCCTTATTTTCATGACACGTTGTACGAACATTTGCAAAATGATATCTTAATCGAATACAAAACTTACCACGTGAGATAAAAAACTAGTCCACTCTTGTGAAGTTAAAGAAAAAGCTTATGAATACTATAAAGTTTAAATTAATAGTAACATCTTTATTTAATTTGGTTAGAACATTTGTTAAATAATGAAATCGATAGAGTTCAAAACTTGGGGCCGTGTTGGGTAAAACACTATTTTAAGCTTATCAAAAATGCTGGTAAACACTCTCGAGGCTACATTCATTTCCTTAACGCAACTTGGTCAGAACAATTGTCAAATGATATCACGGCCGAGTTAAAAGCTGAGTTACGTGGACTAACAACTAAATAACTATGTCAAACACCATGTGAAAACTGGTAAAGGTAACTGTTATTACCAAGGCTTCATTGAACTTTTTAAGACCATTTGCTCGAATGATATCTTGGCTTAGATCGAATATGGGGCATGCGGGGTCAAAACAGGGTCACCAGACACAATTTTTAACAAGCGGATTAACAAAAGAGGTTACATTATGACACAATCGGAATTTAACTTGAATTGATGATGTTCAAAACATTTGCCCCAATCATATATCGGCAAATTTAGAAACTGATTCACTTTGGTTAGCGTAAACGCGTGTGAACTATCCACATGGTTTGCCCAATCTTCGTGAAAAATTTCAGAACATAAATATATTTTCCAAATGATAATTCTTCAGTGGGGTCGATAATTAGGGCACTAGCATGAATAAAATAAATACATTTGAAACTAATAGAGGCCATATTCATTGTCCAATCTGTATGACACTTGGTGGATTAAAACAAAGTCTCATGGTCAGATTCAAAACGAAAGCATGTGGACACTCTACATTAATTCACAACGTTTTTGAAATTTTCTGATAACGTTGTCCCCATAGATTTCTCAGAAGCGTTCAAGAGTGGGTTATGTGGGATAATAAACTAGGTCAATATGTAAAATTAAAGATAATGTTTCGCATGGATACTAATTATACAAGCATTAAGCGTAATCTTCATGAAATTTGATGTTTACATTTATTTAAATGGTTGCTCTGATTAGTTAGAATTGATTCATTTATACATTAAAAAACATGGCACTCAAGACGTCTCCTTATGTGGCTATGGTAAAACCATTCTAAAGATCTAGAAGTAAAAAGGTATATTCACTCGTCGTAAAACGTGCTCATAATTTTCAAAACGTGTAAGACCTAACAGCAATGGTTTGTTTCTGATAACGAGTCTAAAATACATGGGTTTCTGGGTTGAGTTTTTTTTAACAAGACTTAAATTTATTTCACTAATACAGTAATTAGTATATTTTAAATCGTATTGCTGCAAATATAACGCGATATTTAAAACAGCTTTCCTTCCGATCCGCCATGTTGAGATCCGTTAATTAACAAATCATTAATGTCCGATTAATTGCGAATCAGGGACTGAAGTAACTAAGTCCACTTTCATAAGGATCGGTGCTCCACAATCGAACGTGACACTCAGACTCGTGCTATGCGACACACAAGAAGCCATTTTTGTTAGTTTATTGTTAATCGTCCGCTTGCTTCTGACTTATACGCTTTGCCAGCCAAATAAACCCTTCTGATAGCACCGTTAATTTATAAAGAAAAAATTAATGTAGCGAATGATTATCTATTTTTAAATGTTAAACAATTATAACTGTTTGTCTTTTATTTCAATATTTTAATTTTAATTTGATGAAAAATGGAATTAAAAAAACGCTTACTCGTGTTGTTGATGATGTTTTTGTACGAAAGTTGCTCAAGTTGATTCAATATTGCCATGACTTACTTTGAAAATAAAAATTAAGAACGATTTTGGAGAGGTTTTAACAAATCGGACATTAATTCTTCTGAGTAGGCAGTGGGTCGGCAAGCTTACCAGAAACATATTATTATTGTATATGTCTTATATTATTATTGTATATGTCTTATATTATTATATGTGGATTGAGTTTTAAAATGATTGTGGTTCATTCAAAACATAGCTTAATTGCGGTCCCCTTATGAAAGTTTTGTTACACTAATGGACATAACCTACTCAAATCAGTTAAGCTCGTTGGGGTCTCCGGAGAGCAGCGTTATGACCTCTTGTATTTATTAAAGGTCCTCTGATACTCCTGTTTGTATAGTAACATTTCTGCCGTCCATCTTCTTCAAAATATATAAAATATTGGTTATAAACCAATTTCTTTCTTTCAACACAAACATATGAAATATTTTTGTCATCAACGCCAACTGAATGGACATTAACAAGTGTTTTGTCAACGATAACGACAATAATAAATGTTCCAATGACTAAGGAGATATCATGTATAATAATACAGAACACAAACGCAACTTCAAACTATATCATTTCAGATCACAGAGGTTTGACCTTTAACTGGTACGAGGACGGTCTACATTCCACGGGCGAGGGCAGGGGAAAAACGGAAGAACAACGTAATTTAGTATTAGAATGGACACTTGATGACCAGAGTTTGCCTTCCGAACCAGCATAAGTTGACAACAGGGGAGTTGTTATAAAAACTGAAGTTCGGAAAACGGAGACCTAACTTGCCAGTAATTTACCTTCTCATTGTTACAAACAAGAAACTAGCAATCAGCCCCCTTACGAATAAAACATGTCACATTCCTACACAATCAATTTATTTTTATTTAAAAGTGCTGTTACTGTGTATTGGAAAAAGACAAATATTAAAAGTGAACACTCGTCAAAATGGAATCTGCTCAAGCAATGTAAGGTCGTCAATATAACCATGACCAATTTGAAAACTTGTGCTAAATTGCAAGGGGATATTCTGTCTATGGTCGGACAAGAAAGCATGACGGCGAGAAAGTTAAGCGTGAAGAGCATTAATACAAACATCATGAATTATGCACGATTAAATCATGATCAATCGAGTCATTGTGTTTATTATTTTATGAGTTACATAATTTTCTGTTGTCTTCAACTAATCATTGAATTGAAATCATTGAAATACAATTGAAATGTGCCATATGTGTCAATTCCGTATTTATATAGATTTTAGTTTTGTATTGTGTAAATTCTTGCATTATCTCGCTTTTTAAAACGATATGATACTTTTAAAATATCTATTATTTATTCTTATGGTATAATTCGTTCGAGTCGCATGCACAAATTTAGAAATCTATGTCGTAGACATCCATGATTGCTTTAAAAAAAACCGCTTACCTTATATTCCAAAAAGTGTTTGAATGTCATATACAACAACTAAACATGACAAAATACAATGCATTAAGAATATGATTAAGTATTACACACCAAACAATTAGTGCAAATCAATTATATAATTGGCCAAAAAATTAATGTTGCATTCTAAAGGTATGGTAGTTTGTTCCTGATAACTGATCATGTCTGACGTAACTGTTTCATCTGATGAGTTGTATTTTCAACCACATGATGAAAACAAACTATTATTTCCCAACCTTGTAAGTCGATGTTGTGGCTGACTATTCATTTCCAAAAACGTTTTGCATAGTCTGGTATATATAGAAACATGGTTTAAAATAAAAATGCCTTAAATAGCGTGTATGTAGACAATCACTTTACGAATGTATCTCATCTTGTTGAAGCATGTATGTCTCATGTTGAGACTCTTTTGCTAGTATGTTGCTTAAATATTTAACGAAAAATCGTATAAATGACTGATTGCATAAGATCAATTGAGGCGAACTTTACAACTGGTTGGATTTGCATTGTAAAAAATAGTGTAAAAACAGTGTAGATTTGTAAATTTGTGATTGTCTTGTATAATTGTTAAGTGTAAAAATCATCTCATATAATCCGTTAATAATTTACTGATTAATATACTATATAACATATGCATCGGGCATGCTTTGTTTTAATAACAGAAACTACTATGATCAATGTGCAGCCCCTTTTATTGACCATACCGACGTGTATGTATAAAATAGAAACATGGTTTAAAATAAAAATGCCTTAAATAGCGTGTATGTAGACAATCACTTTACGAATGTATCTCATCTTGTTGAAGCATGTATGTCTCATGTTGAGACTCTTTTGCTAGTATGTTGCTTAAATATTTAACGAAAAATCGTATAAATGACTGATTGCATAAGATCAATACGGATACAACTAGGTCAATATTTTATTCAAATTCAAATAAGAGTAGTCAACTTTGGTTTATAATTAGCTTTATAAATGCAAACTTTGAATATAAATTTTCATTTGTATGGATAATAGCAATAGTCGGTTAATTATTGCGTGCCATTTATTTCCTTTCTGTGGTAATGCCTTGTATATCCCAAGAATAAACATGTGGGCATAGATTTGAAACTTTTTATACTTTTTTTTACATTTTTCAGTTTTAGGAAATGAATTGCTTGGTTTAATATGGATATACATTGAAATATGACTAACTGTTATATAGCTTTACCTGAAGTTTATGATATTTGTGATATCGCATGTTGTCTTACCTGAGCACAAGACTCTTACGGTGAGCTATTTTATGATCGCTTTTTGTCTGTCTTGTGTCATAACAAGTGCGTCTTTTATATATAACTTAAACACTCAATAGGTCATATGTTATGTTCTATCTTAATGAAACTTTGTCGGAATCGATTAATATATATCGGTCGGAATCGATTAATATATATCGACAAATGTTGAGCTAGTTAACACGATATCAAAAGCAAGGATCTAGTTCAAATTCAAAATCCAAATTTGTTATAGAGGTCACATGTATTGTCAGCCTTCATAAAATATATTCTCAACTGTATCATGCGAAGTGGAGGAAAGGGGTCGGATCACTAGCCTTAACTCTAAACTCTTATTGAAACTTACTCAGAAAGTAGTGGTATTATGATATTTCGATCGATTTCAGGAATGGTGACCATCCATGGAAAAACAAAACAGACACAAGCCAATATACATTAAACTCAGGTCAGCGCCAATGGTATTTTTGGTCCTATTTGTAAAAAAAATCATAATCATATCATAATGATAACATTGATTATTTGCTCGATTTTACTAGTATTGACAAGGTGTATATTATTTTCAAACTGGGTTTGCTATTACATCTAAACAAGAATATTACACTTGAATGCGAAGTTAATATTAATGAATAAATTTGAATATTTCGCTTAAAATAAACCATGTGACGTAACAAATATTTCGGTTTTGTAAATTACTGCTTTTTCGAATATAATTGTCATTGATGCAAATCATTTGGGTCCGTTTCGCTTTCTTACGGTTCATTTTTCATTAATCATGTAATTTCGTGACGCCTTTTAACGTGTTTTCCTTGTGTAACATTCTAACGTAATTAATGTTGAGAAAAATCTTTGCATTATGTTGCTGTGTGTTTTTTAAGATGATATTTTATCCAAAAAAGACATTAACACCTATAGACGGCATCGATTTTCGGTCCATTAGATATTTGTTTCAATACTTGGACAACGGCAGTTTTTCATTCAATGGGATTTGGAGTTGTATTGTCAGAGTTCTATTGTCAAATGCCAACATTTGTTCGACGAAACGTAACACGCATTGCAACAAGTTAAAATATAATCAAAAGAGAAACAACAAAACACTTGAACATATGCCTAAGGTCGACACTGATTACGCAAACGTTTTTAAATGAAAATGTACAGGTCGTAGGTTAGTAGTGGATATGGCTTCCGCCTGGCAGTCGGTATGTCACGGGTTCGATCCCCACTGTGGGAGCATTCTTTAGATTTCCCCCATAGACACCAAGTACTGGTTCTAGTACCAGGAAACGGACTCGAGAGTGTTTCAAATAAGCATTATGCTTTAAATGCAATCGAGCTAAAATAAACAGGTTTTAACCAAGTGAATAAGTAGTGTGAAGTACACTGATCTGAGAATATCGAATGAGCCGTATCGCGCAATAATACGTCCTGTACCATGTGCGACCAGCGTAATGTCTGACCAGCTTGCGCAGAGCCATCATGTCCGCTATATAATCATATTAACCTTCTTTAGAAGATTTAAGTGCAATAGCACAAGCCACGAGACTGATACAAACACTTGTGACAATTGACTTGCGTAATATTCCTTTTATTATATACTTTATATTTTATTTGTCTGCTAAATACAGTTGAATTCTGAAGAAGAAAAAACATTATCGGCGAAGTACAACAACTGTTACATAAACTGAAAGGGTTAATCGTTTCGCTTGATGAATATATTATACAGTCAATATACGCAAAACAACTTTTTATCACCAACTGCAAGGGATCTTTTTTTATTTTAAGATGACACAGCATTACTTTTCAGTACACATTGCTTCAAAACCATCAGTCAATTTAAAACAATTGATATATACTAGACAACCTCTTAATGCAATTAAAATACCGCAAATACAAGGTGTTTGTCCCATTAACATTGTATTACCAACAATGATCATTTTGTTGTGTAATGCCTTGCATACTTTTTTTATCAACAACATAACAAAGACGTTCCTTTCAAACCATGCAGTTGTTAAAATAAATTGTGTTAATTAGAGTAACTAGAATTTTGCTTGAAGCATTCATCTTGTTACGAAATGCAATAATACAGATGAATTTCATTTGTATTTCGAGTCGTCAAAGGGATCTGTTTGCAGATTTTTTTTCATATATATAATTCACCTTCTCCGACATTCGAAGGAAAAAATCTAAACTCGGTAAAACTTCACACAGGTGGTTAGCGTGTGGCTATGATATAAATTAGTGAAAACATGATTTTGATAAATAATCATATTATAACGAAAAATCAACTTTTCTGAAAAAAAGTTCACTATCAAATACATATATAACAAGGTGTTTAACTTAAAATCACCTAAAAAACGGGGATGCATCGCTTTGAACAGCCATTGCTTCATCAATTGTGCAGCGATTTTCACGATCTCGGTCTTATTCAACGCATAAATGAATTTCCTTTCTGGAAATGTAATTGTTTTGCAATATTTATACAAACACTGGGTAAACTTTTAAAAAATAACACGATACATTGATTGATTGATTGATTGATTGATTGATTGATTGATTGATTGATTAATTGATTGATTGATTGATTGATTGATTGATTGATTGATTGATTGATTGATTGATTGATTGATTGATTGATTGATTGATTGATTGATTGATTGATTGATCGATTGATGAATATGTAGTTAAATCTCAAAGGGCTTCCTTAACGCAGAACAAATACGATCATCTTGTGGATTTTGCTAGCCGACAACCCAAAGGTCGAATTCACGATTTATTTTAAGCAGAAAGCAAATCCGTATGGAACTATGCCATCGAACTTCGTCTATCGTACGTTAATTTCGTTTAAAACTGTTCGTGGCCAATCCATATATTGAGAAAAATTACGAAAGTTTTGCAAAAAAAATACAGAAAAAAACACAAAGCAAAAATAAACAAAAAAATGTGTTGCTTCTGCGTTTTTTAATACTTTGTAACAAACAGCTAGAATGTAAAATTGGAAATACACTATTGAGATGAAATGTACTTGTTTTCTTGGACGACTTTGTACTTGTCAAAGTTAAGAGTCAAATGTAGAAATAGGCATCCAAGGCGGTGACCACAGCTTTATTAATTTATATGTTGTGTATGTTGTTTTGTATTGTGCTGTTTTGTGCTGTTTTGGCAATTGATCACTTGCCTTGCCTTAAATAAAGGGCCAACTAATTGTGTATAATGAGAATTCAATACTGCTCCAGCAGCTGGAGTTTCACTTCTTTATATTGAATTGCTCAACAGTTTGATGTGTGCTGCGTGGATGCAGTAGCGTGTATCCCCGTACATATCTTCGATGTTGTTATATTTTCAGCCTTCAGAGGCTGGTAGCGGTATTGTTTTTTAATATTATTTTAGAAACTTGTTTAAGACCTTTCTTATACTTAGATTCTTATACATTCTCTGTACTTATAAAGTAAACTTGTTGTTCATCAATTGAGAGTTCTGCAAGTTATACTGAATTTTTACAAACCATAATCTGACAAGCTTCCTTTTACTCTTTTATGTATGGTGAATTGGCAATGTGTATTAATGTTACTACAATATTGGTAGTTTCGTCAAATTATAAAACTATGGACAAATTGATAACAAAAAACCCTAAAGTTGTTCCCTCCCCATTGAGAATTCCGATTGCACGTAGTATTCATTTGCCTTTTAATTATAGACAATTACTTTTTTCTAAACCTACCGTCAAAATAAGTTCACTTCGAACGTCTTACATTGGAGATACTATGCAACTAGGTTCTAATTCGCATCGTAATCAAGCTCCGTGTAATCGGTATCCTACAATAAATAAGTGCTACTCCAGGAAGTGTTTATGTTGCAAGTATTTAAAAAGGTCCTCTTTTATTCTTTCATCTGTTAATAACTGCAAAATTTCTGTTAATATTTAATCCGATGTCTCATGAAATTCTATGCATGTAGTGTATGTCATTACTTGACATGTACCCTGTTGTGATGCGCAATACGTTGGTCAGACTTCTGGATCACTTAAAAAACGTTTAAGGGAACATTTTTATAAAATAAAAAATAACAAATTTTACAACTTTATTTACCAGCACTTTAATAAAACGGGTCATAGCATAACAAATATTTCTATTCAACCTGTTGACTAACTTATTTTTGATAATAGTACTTCAAATCAGTACCAATTAAAAGCAAGGTGCGTGTCGGAATTCGAATGGTGTAAACGTCTTCAAACAGCCTACCCACTTGGATTAAATGATAATATATTAAATGTTGGATCTATTTCTAAAAATAAATTGATAAATTCATTTTCACTTTTTAGTCAACGTCATAGAAATAAACGTTGTGCACATGCAACATTTTCTAATTGTGTCTTGTTCTGAGAAAACTGGGCTTAATGCTTGTGCGTAAAGTGCCGTCCCAGATTAGCCTGTGTAGTCCGCACAGGCTAATCAGGGACGACACTTTCCGCTTTTATGGTATTTTTAGTTTCAATGAAGTCTCTCCTTACCGAAAATCAAGTTTAGGCGGAAAGTGTCGACCCTGATAAGCCTGTGCGGACTGCACAGGCTAATCTGGGACGACACTTTACGCACATGATTTAAGCCCAGTTTTCTCAGAACACGACTCAATTGATCATGTTGCATTTTTCATGGCATTTTTTTGCAAACGAATTTAAGTGGATCCAATTAATAACGTGGTCACGTTTGATTAACTTGAGGCACATTATATTTTACTTGCATGTATACAGATCTGAGATTTTTATAGTGAACTGGTGGGAGTCATAAGAGAAATTAATTATGCCAAATTTAATTTAATATGTTTTCATTAATATAATGTATGACCTATATGTTGGCAAATCTGCATTTTTTAAGAAAAATAATAATTAGATCTTGCATGATGCATGTAGAAACAAGTAGAGTGTCAAGGTTATTTGAGATGTAACAAGAAAGCGATTAAACGTGACAAAAATACTTAATATAAGACATATTGTTTATAATTGTATTACAGATGTACATGTTTGTACATAAGTTGAAAGTTTGGGAGAATACACAACAAGTTATGTTTTCACAAAATCTATTTAAATACCACTGTAAAATGATCTTATATAACAATTCTGTGAGAAACAAACTACTTGAGATAAATATACTATGCGAAAGTAGTGGCGTTATATTGCAATTCCAGGGTATGAATAAATGTCGACTGCATCAATAGCAGAAAACAAATATCAAGAGCAAACAAATATACAAGTAAACAAACCGTATACATATTACCCACTTCAGAGTAAAATTGTTTAAACAATAACAGCTAACAATATATGTATGTAATGTAACAGAAAATACAACATAACATAGTTTTCGTAATATTTTCAAAAATACTTCCGTCTCTGACGTTGTTGCGGGTATAGCAAGTTTGTCAATATCATGTAATCCACATTCTATAATTTTATACAAATGGAAATAAAACGATTGGCTATGTCAATTCGCTATCAAATTTCATTTATGCAAAGCGTCTTGAAATCCTGAAGGCTAAATTATCAAAGATATTCTTAGAAAATAATTCTTACTTATGTATCACTATGTGCATAGATAATGATACGCTTTTTTAATTATATGAATGTTTTACTGAAACAGGTTGAAACCAGATAGGTTCACCAACCCTATACAATTAATATTATGTAAACAGCCAAACATGAATACAAAATGTGTAGGTAGTGGTGTTATATTGCATTACAGTAAAAAAACGTGCCAATTGCAGCATCAAAAACAGAAAATTAAACTAAAAACAAATATTTAAGCGAATTCACAGTATGTTATAGCTACTGCGGTGTTATAATGGTATGAACATTTATCACTGCATGTTAATTTTAGAAATGTTATATATTCAAAACAATACTGAACGTAGCAACGATGCTGTATGTACAACTAATGTGTATATATAACATACGCTTCATTAAATAATCATTTATACATATTAGAAATCAATGCTGATAATTGGCCCACTGGCTGAGGACAGCAACAATTCACGAGACCGGAGTAGCATTAGAAATGTGTGTCACTTGGCCCACTGGCTGAGGACAGCAACAATTCACGAGACCGGAGTAGCATTAGAAATGTGTGTCACTTGGCCCACTGGCTGAGGACAGCAACAATTCACGAGACCGGAGTAGCATTAGAAATGTGTGTCACTTGGCCCACTGGCTGAGGACAGCAACAATTCACGAGACCGGAGTAGCATTAGAAATGTGTGTCACTTGGCCCACTGGCTGAGGATAGCAACAATTCACGAGACCGGAGTAGCATTAGAAATGTGTGTCACTTGGCCCACTGGCTGAGGACAGCAACAATTCACGAGACCGGAGTAGCATTAGAAATGTGTGTCACTTGGCCCACTGGCTGAGGACAGCAACAATTCACGAGACCGGAGTAGCATTAGAAGTGTGTGTCACTTGGCCCACTGGCTGAGGACAGCAACAATTCACGAGACCGGAGTAGCATAAGAAATGTGTGTCACTTGGCCCACTGGCTGAGGACAGCAACAATTCACGAGACCGGAGTAGCATTAAAAATGTGTGTCACTTGGCCCACTGGCTGAGGACAGCAACAATTCACGAGACCGGAGTAGCATTAGAAATGTGTGTCACTTGGCCCACTGGCTGAGGACAGCAACAATTCACGAGACCGGAGTAGCATTAGAAATGTGTGTCGCGTTTGTGTTATGCATGTATCGTATGGTTCAGGACACACGCGGATTATAATACAATTTATCATTAAAAACAGAATAATTGCATTGTTTAGTAAAGACGAAACTGGTTAGTGGCATGAAGTTTTTTGCAAGCTATGACGTAGATTTGTTGCGAAATTTTTGGGAAATATCATGGATGCAAGCAACGTCGAATACAATTGTGCAGCGCATTCAGATTTTTCTATATTACAAACGAAAACACTAGCTCAAAAGGGAATTATACTGACTTCATTTTTACAAGTACGTTTCCTTATGCTTTCAGTGCTTTTTCACGTATGGTGATTGTACTATCCATTTGTAATCAACGCTTGTTTAACCTTGATTTAAATCCATTTTATTAAAATATCGTATGCAGTTTTCAACGTTATCTATATTGTATGCAGTTTTCAACGTTATCTATATTGTATGCATAATCCGTAAGCGTTTTAGTGACCGCATTTAACCTTCGACCTAGACCGATATGTTGTTTTCTTGTTAACGACAGTCGTACACAAATAATTCCAAGTGGGCGTGGCTTAAGAATTGTTAAGAAATGCAGGGCAGCATGATAATCTCAAATGTGAATAGAACTTAAGTTAAAGTGTGTTATAGGTCAGTGACTTCGTATTACAGAAAGTGGGCGAAGTTTTGTCTCGTTATCGGCAAGTGGCATGATGATACTTAAAATTAGTTTATCAACGTATCCAAATTACAATGTAATTGTGCACTAGTGGTATAACAATTTTTTACACAATTGTATATTCTTACTGACCCCCCTAAAATGTGATAACGGCTCAATACATTAATAGTGTAGTTTTCGTCTGATATAAACGTGTTACCCCGTATCACGTATCACGAGGCAATGCAACGAATTTATCGTACCGAGTACCTTTTTTTCCTTCGGAATAAACGTAATAACAGTACAAATTTCGGCATTAAACGACTTCATTTTGTTTCCTCTCGCAAATTAATTGCACGTTACTGACTAAGGCATTAAACGACTTCATTTTGTTTCCTCTCGCAAATTAATTGCACGTTACTGACTAAGGCATTAAACGACGTCATTTTGTTTCCTCTCGCAAATTAATTGCACGTTACTGACTAAATATGAAAAGCAACATACTTATTTATATTTTAAACAAGAAATGTGTCCACAGGACACGGATGCCCCCAACTGTAACTTTGTCACTACATAAAAGTATAACTGTGTAAACGCTTGGTAGAAGTTATTAGCTTTTTTCAAATCCTAAACGCAGATTTCAAACCTAAACGCGGACCCTAAGTTCAAGGTCAAGGTCACAGGGGTCAAAATTTGTGTGCGTATGGAAAGGCCTTGTCCATATACACAAGCATTCCAAATATGAAATTGCTATCTGAAGCGACATAGAAGTTATGAGCATTTTTCGAAATCTTAACGCAAAGGCTGACGGACAGACGGACGGACAGACGAACGGACAGTCCGATCACTATATGCCCTCCTTCGGGGGCATAAAAATGTCTTAGAATATCAAAATAAATCAGAAAGCCACATAAACTAGAGAGCAAACAACATGCTTAATCCTTGAAATGCACTAAGTGACCCCGTGACCTAGTTTTTGACCCGGCATGACCCATATTCAAACTTGACCTAGATATTGTCTTAATACAACTTCTTACCAAGTGTAGTTTAGATCAGATGAAAACTACTTCAATTAGAGAGCGGACACCATGCTAAATCCTTAAAATGCACTAAGTGACCCAGTGACCTAGTTTTTGACCCGGCATGACCCATATTCGAACTTGACCTAGATAATGTCTTGATACAACTTCTGACCAAGTTTAGTAAAGATCAGATGAAAACTACTTCAATTAGAGAGCGGACACCATGCTAAATCCTTGAAATGCACTAAGTGACCCCGTGACCTAGTTTTTGACCCGGCATGACCCATATTCGAACTTGACCTAGATATTGTCTGGATACAACTTCTGACCAAGTTTGGTAAAGATCGGATGAAAACTATTTGAATTAGAGAGCGGACATGAAGTGTGACCGACCGACCGACCGACTGACCGACCGACCGCCTGACCGACCGACCGACCGACCGACAGACAGTGCAAAAACTATATACCCCCTTTTCTTTGAAATGGGAGCATAAAAATAATGAACAGGTTTACATAATTGAAAATCATTATTTTATCCGAGGTAAAATAAAAGCAATTCACTAACAGCAATCGACATGCCCATGAACACGCGACGAACTAGTAAAATACCGATGAAACGATCGACTAGAAGTTTGAAAGATAAAAAAAATGAGCAAGCAGATTCCCGTAATGAAATTGCACAAAATTATAGTTAATTCAAACAAATTATAGTGTGTGTTTTTAAACTGTATCTCAATATTTCATAAAACTGCGGATGTATGTATGATGATGTTCGGTAGTTGTTGTGTTGTTTTTTTGTTAGATTGATGTCAAAATCATCCACTCTTGCATTTATAAAATTGTACAACGTTTGTGTAAAATTTCCTTGACAACCTGTATCGCTTTAAAGTGTGAGTCTAATAGCGGGGTATACATACACTACATGCAAATAACCATATGTAACTTAAAAAGATGTTTTGTCTTCATGTATACTCAAGTCTTTTTTGTGTCCAACAGTCATTCTTTTTTAATCCAGGTCGAGTTCTCAGTCAGTTTTGCTTTATTCGTTTTTATTCGCTAAATTTAACATTGAATTTCTATAATTTTTGTAAAGCACATGTAGATCATATTTGACTAATTTTATATTAATCAACAGCATTTTGATATAAAACGAATTTTTAAGTAAAAATTTTGAATGATTTCCAAGATTTCTCTTAAAAATGTCAAATAACTCGTGCATGTCAACAAATAACAAACACACAATTATAATCTCACATGTTCTCGGACGTCAACTTTCACGCAAGATTTGATACAGACGATTCATTTGCTTAACCCATTTATGCATAACGTCTAGAAAAAGGCATTAGCAAACAGCGTAGACCCAGATGAGACGCCGCATGATGCGGCGTCTCATCAGGGTCTGCGCTGTTTGCTTAAAGGAATTTCTGTAAGAAATATTCTAAATATAGAAATAAATATACTAGACATCCCTAATTTTGGAAATAAATTGTTCTAATTTATAAGGTTGGAAGAGTCCACGGGGCATAAATGGGTTAATCCACACTCAGTAAACATAGAAGGATCCATATAAGTGGTTGTTGCATAAATGACAAAATGCACACAGATTGTAACGATCATAATTAAACATGAACAAAAAACGATGATGATTCCTGGTTATGCGTAAATATAGGCGCATGGTCCGATGAAAGTCTGAATAGTTAAAAGCACATCTAAGGCTAATTGCATACACGTTGGTATGGTCAATAAAAGGGGCTGCACATTGATCATAGTAGTTTCTGTTATTAAAACAAGCATGCCCGATGCATATGTTATATAGTATATTAATCAGTAAATTATTAACGGATTATATGAGATGATTTTTACACTTAACAATTATACAAGACAATGACAAATTTACAAATCTACACTGTTTTTACACTATTTTTTACAATGCAAATCCAACCAGTTGTAAAGTTCGCCTCAATTAATATAAGACTTATTGACGACAGAGTTTCCAGTTAATAAGCGGGGCGTATCTATGGACACAGTACGTTGTATCATTCTTTCAGAACTGGTCGACCGTGATTCGGGTATGCTCGGACGTTCTGATCTGTCTACAAGAAGACGACCTTGGAACGTGCTGCAACGATATATATATCATAATATATTTATATTATATTTAAGGCCTTAGAAAAATATGTATTTTCTATATCTAAACATCGGCATCTGTAAATAGTTTTTTATATTCAGTTATAACTTTGTATACACAGGACTCGAAACATCACTTATAATTAATTTTTAAAATAACTCGACATTTAAAACATGTGTTAGAGCTTATAAACATGTTTAGAGCTAAGTAAACATGTGTTAGAGCTAGGTAAACATGTGTTAGAGCTAGGTAAACATGTGTTAGAGCTTAGTAAAACATGTGATAGAGCTTAGTAAAACACGCGTAAGATCTTAGTAAAACATGTGTTAGAGCTTAGTAAAACATGTGTTAGAGCTTAGTAAAACATGTGTTAGAGCTTAGTAAAACATGTGTTAGAGCTTAGTAAAACATGTGTTAGAGCTTAGTAAAACATATGTTAGAGCTTAGTAAAACATGTGTTAGAGCTTAGTAAAACATGTGTTAGAGCTTAGTAAAACGTGTGTTAGAGCTTAGTAAAACATGTGTTAGAGCTTAGTAAAACATGTGTTAGAGCTTAGTAAATTCTCCTTAGATTGAACTGTTAACATACTGACAGTTATACAACTTTGTGTCACATGTTTTAAAAATAAAAGATGTTTGTACGTCGGGAACCAATATAACACTAACAAAGTTGACTAATGTTGAAAATATATGCATAACAAGATATAACGGTAGCATGATCACGTGACTACGGGGTTAACAAATAGATGTTAATGGATGTAAACACGCCGGTAAGTGGTGCTTTTACAAATAACTTTTTTAAACATTTGTTTCGTAATAATTTGAACTAATGCATAAATGACGGTTTTGATGAGGCTTATGACAATTTGAAAAACATAAGAATTACTTAATTAAAAAGCCAGTGTTCTTGGCCAAAACATTCTATGTTTACACCAATTCATATACACTGTTATGCTGCATGCAACGTGAAATTTTGGCGGCGATTTCAGACGTTTTCAATAATAAATAATTAAATCTTAAGAAATCGAATCAAACTGCACGAACAAGAAACGTCTTTAGTGAACTTAAGATTTTTGCAAACATATTTAAAACAACTTAAGGTATTTGTAAATCCCGTAGATCCTGCACCCTGGGTATGATCGAGTTGTTTTTGCGGTCGAATTTTAATCCGATATATACTGTTGGGAGGTACATGGTATACACGCAAGGTGTCTCATAAGCCAAATTGGCTGGCCCTTACAATAGGGGTGACATAATAATAAAAAAGACCGTTATCTTTACCTTTACCTTTATTCTGAATCAAGCCCCTATGGTGAGCAAACTTGTCTTTTTTTCTTTACATATGATTGTATGTTATTATTGTTATTCCGGAGTTCTACACTAGTAGTAATTAGACATGTATGAGGCATTGAGGGATGAATTTCAAACAATCAAAATGTGGGAATAAGTCATTGTAAATAATTTATACTTAAACCCCAGAATAGGTCATGTTTTCGCCATTCAATTGTCATTTTAAGAGGCTTTGTATTTAGAATTCCTTACCCTTCATTGTCCATTTCTACTGTAACAGAATCATGTGGTTTACTGTGGTCTGCGCATGCGCATACGCATGTCAAGAGGCTAGTCATTTCCGTTTTTATCGGAAGCGGAAAAGCGTCATCAGGATTTCCGTCTTCCTCAACGATGGTTGGCGGTATTTCCGATTCCCCATTATGATTGACTTCTCCATTTAAGGACGACACTGACGAAGCTCTGGATGAAGTCAGAATTTCCTGTAATGAACAGTATATACATGTACATATCTAAGTCCCAATAATGTTCGAGTAATTCAGTATTGTGCTCCTCCCAATTAAGTAAATTGACACACGCAAGTTGAAAAGAAATTTTAAAACAAAGCTTCAATTTCGAGATATTTATTTTTCTCATTTTTTTCTGAAAGGTAATAAATATCGGTGTCGTCTTTTGTCGTCGGGGGAACCGAAGTGCCCGAAGGATACTCCATCTGTCGTGTATGTAAACAACATACCAAGCTCAATGCGAGGAATTGAACCCGGGTCGCCTATGTTAGAAGCGCTTGAACCAATCTCTGCGCTAATCGGACAATTGACGTTGAACGCAAATATCATTGCGCACATTGTTATGCTTCAGATAATGCTAATTTACAACAAATTTTAATGTAGCATAAGTTTGAAGATAAGACTTTGCATTATTTTCTGTATGAGTCTTGTTGTTGAAAAACATGGCTTGACTCGTGTGCGTAAAGTGTCGTCCAAGATTATCCTGTGCATTCCGCACGTGCTCATCATGGGCGAAAATTTGGGCCTAGATGGGCTTTTCGTGAGATAAAGACTTTCTTTAAACGAAAAAAATGGGAACCGTGTGTTTACACTGTGTGTTGTATTAAACACATTTGAAGTTTCATCGAAAAGTCATATAAGCTTTCTAGGGTAACCGACCCGCTACGTTTAGCCTTTCCATCGCGATCGACATATGGCCGTATTTGTTTCATAACTGACTTAGTATGAGCTTCAATTATATTCTTCTTTTATTTGATAATTTCGACCACAATACAAACTTCAGTGAATAATAACATTTTTTATCTAGCGATGCCCTTTTCTCCAGTATCGTTCAATTCAATATGCGATTACGCTTCGATTTATGGATACGATTGCTTCAATGTCTACTGGCTCACTTCGTGAGCAGTATGAAATGCTATAAAGTATCAAAGAATGAAAAGTTTCAAACAATATCAAACCCATTTAAGATCTCAATTAGCTTAGCACTCGGAGTGTGTCTCGTCTGATACTTAACAGCACTCAGAGTGTGTCTCGCCTGAGACTTAATAGCACCCGGAGTGTGTCTCGCCTGATACTTAATAGCACTTGGAGTGTGTCTCGTCTGTGGTTTAATAGCACTCGGAGTGTGTCCTCGCCTGAGACTTAATAGAACCCGGAGTGTTTCTCGCCTGAGACTTAATAGCACTTGGAGTGTACTCACCCTGCGTTTAATAGCACTCGGAGTGTGTCTCGCCTGAGACTTAATAGAACCCGGAGTGTGTCTCGCCTGATACTTAAAAGCACTTGGAGTGTGTCTCGCCTGAAACTTAATAGCACTTGGGAGAGTAACTCGCCTGCGTTCAATAGCACTCGGAGTGTGTCTCGCCTGAGACTTTAAAGAACCCGGAGTGTGTTTCGCCTGAGACTTAAAAGCACTTGGAGTGTGTCTCGCCTGCGTTCAATAGCACTTGGAGTGTGTCTCGCCTGTTACTTAATAGAACCCGAAGTGTGTCTCGCCTGCGACTTAATAGAACTCGGAGTTTGTCTCGCTTGAGACTTAAAAGCACTCGGAGTGTGTCTCGTCTGAGACTTAATAGAACCCGGAGTGTGTCTCGCCATCGACTTAATAGAACCCGGAGTGTGTCTCGCCTGAGACTTAAAAGCACTCGGAGTGTGTCTCGCCTGCAACTTAAAAGAACCCGGATTGTGTCTCGTCTGCGACTAAATAGTACCCGGAGTGTGTCTCGGCTGCGACTTCACAGAATCCGGAGTGTGTCTTGCCTGCGACTTAATAGAACCCGGAGTGTGTCTCGCCTGCGACTTAATAAAATCCGGAGTGTGTTTCGTCTGCGACTTAATAGAACCCGTAGTGTGTCTCGCCTGCGACTTAATAGAACCCGGAGTGTGTCTCGCCTGCGATTTAATTGCACCCGGAGTGTGTCTCGCCTGCGACTTAATAGCATCCGGAGTGTGTCTCGCCTGCGACTTAATATGGACGATAACTCTTAAACATCAGTTTGATAATTACTAGTATTCAAAGTTGTCCCCACTACTTCTCGTTTTACACTGCCGCTAAAAGTGGGTCATGCCTTATTGCAATACATTTGTATTAATTTTATAATCAGTTTACAATTCAAGTAAGTGCATTCATAATTTTACACCCATTGAACAAAAAAAACTTGTTTGCACAC
The DNA here is from genome assembly GCF_020536995.1 of Dreissena polymorpha. NCBI lineage: Eukaryota > Metazoa > Mollusca > Bivalvia > Myida > Dreissenidae > Dreissena > Dreissena polymorpha. The sequence continues at coordinate 76,754,178 of NC_068366.1, read as the reverse complement.
GACAGAAGTGTGCTTCTTTATGATTATTTCGAGTCTTGGTTTAAGTCTTAACCCAAAACACTTCTCCTTTGGTTATATACATGTATTCAGAATGCGAAAACTTCAAACATTTAAACATATTGTAAGGGGGAAATTTGTGTCGATGTAATAAGAATAGTTTTTTTCTTTCCAACAAATGTGGTTATGGGCATTTATTGAATCAGTGATAAAACACCTTGAAGGGGAGATCACTCGATGGAAATTAACAGAAACCTACGGACAGAGACATAAATTGTTCCTTGCATAGCTCTGACATATCCCTGTAGCAATTCACTTGCTTATAACGTATGGTCGATTTCAACAATATTGTCATGTTAAAGTATTTAAGGTGTTATTTTGTATTACATATTTAATATTGACGAATAAAAAAACGTATTTTGAGGAAAATAAGCTTGCTTAGTATAAAATAAGGAACAAATAAGCTAAAAATAAAGTACTCCCACTAGTGAATACAGTTTCTGTCGTTAACCCGCATTGGTGGTGAACACAGCGAGCGGGGTTTGACTTACTGGTTCCAATGCAGTTAATTACGTACCTTGACGCTCCTGACGGTGCCGCCTTCCTCAATGGGGGACAGTACAGGGGCCCTCGAAACAGCCATGTAGCCCATGTGCTTATCAATGATCTGTTTGTTGCGTGCCTGCTTCGAGGCGTCCACGTCGTGGTCGCCGGGTACCATGTCCACTTGGAAGCGACCCCTGTTGTGGGAAAGGAAATATGGCGTGTTGTTTTTATATATATTTCGCTCCCTGGTTTAGTTGAATTTGTCGTTAGTACTGTTGTTAACTTTCAAAATACACTTAAAGATTTATGTAACTAACATATATAACAAGTTATCCATCCAAAAAAAAAAGTTTGGGTTACTGTTTTAAGCAGTGCGGATAATGAGTGGAGAATAAAAGTGAATGATAACGTGATAATTGAACTCTGTCTTGAGTGCATGATACGGTATAATCATTCCAATCTGCATCGAGCGCATGCTACGGTATAATAAGTCCAATCTGCATCGAGTGCATGCTACGGTATAATCATTTCGATCTGGCAAGAGTCAATGATACGGTATAATAATTTCACTCTGCCTCGAGTGCATGATACAGTATAATAATTTCAATCTGGCACGAGAAATGATACGGTTTAATAATTCCACAATGGCTTGGGGCAAAGTGTTTTAAAGCTTTTAAAATATTTTCTTAAAATACATGTATTCTGATAACCTCGTCGTTAGTGTTAAATGCGTCAACCAATAATTGACTCCAATACATTAATATATTTAAGCTATAACAATGCAGAAACGTTTGCACTTTTGTCCAACCATAGAATAAGAGGAATCAAAGCACATGAAATTGTATGCACATTTCGTAAAATTTAACAAGAGATGTGTTTGTCAGAAACACAATGCCCCCTACTGCGCCGCAATGCCCTAAAA